>NW_016814853.1:0-850 GCF_001698545.2 Rhinopithecus bieti | reverse complement strand
CTCAGACCCTTTACAGTTCTTGACAAAACACACATCTATGCACAGCTGCGCAGATGGCCAGCAGAAACCTCTAAAGGAACAGGTCAAAAATTGAACTCTAACAGTTATCCCCCCAATATATTTACATCTTCCCTCAGCAATGGGAATTAGCACTTACTCATTTAAGCCAGAAACTGAAGAATGGGCCTTGATTTTTCTCTCTTTCTCATCTGTAGCTAATATGTCAAATCCTGTCAACAATACCTGCAAAACTGATCTTGAATTGGCACTCTTTTCTGCATCTCCACTGTCAGATCTGAATCCAAGCCACTAAGAACTCTCACGGCATCTGCCCCAAAATGGCTGTCCTGTCTCCATTCTTTCCCAGCTCCAACTCATTCTTTACACTGTAGCAAAATTGAGCTTGGATTGTGTCACTTCACTGACTAAATCTCTTCAATGGCTTCCCATTGCATTTAGAATAAAATTCAACCCTCCACAGCTTGACCTGTAAGCCCTGCATGAGCTGTTTCCAGCCTTCAGCTTTCTCTTGCACTCTCATCTTACTTCTTGGGAGGCTTTTTTTCTTATGTCTCTTTTTTGGAGTTGACCAGACACATCTTTTTCTTTTCTTTCCTAAAAAGAAAGGATAATGTTTTATAGTTACAAACATTGATCTCCCAATCTTATATGTCAGTGATATTCAGCTTTTACTTTTGGCCTTCCAACCACATTGCTAGGAGGTCACTGGTGACCTTAGGTGATGCTACTTCAGGGAATAATAGGGGAAGATGGACTCTAAAATGACAGAGGAAAAGGAGAAATGAAGAAATGGAGACAGGGAGTTTAGGTAACTCACTTCTAGAAGTTT
>NW_016814852.1:0-1080 GCF_001698545.2 Rhinopithecus bieti | reverse complement strand
TTCACCATACTCTTCAATATGCTCCAAAATATGCTATTGCAGATTCCACAAAAACAGCGTTAGCAAAATGCTGAATGAAAAGAAAAATGTAACTCTGTGAGATGAATTCACACAACACCAACCAGTTTCTCAGAAGGATACTTTCTAATTTTTATCTGAAGATATTTCTTTATTCACTGTAGGGCTCAATGCACTCCCATATATTCATTTGCAGATTCCTCAAAAACAGTGGTAGCAAACTGCTCGATGACAAGTCAGGTGTATCTCTGTGAGGTAAATTCACACATCACAAACAACTTCCTGAGAAAGCTTCGTTCTAGTTTTTATTTGAGGATATTTCCTTTTCCACCACAGGCTTCTTGTGCTCACAAATATCCCTTCTCAGACACCACAAAAACAGTGATGCCTAAGTTCTCCCTCAACAGAAACTATTAGTTCTATTAGATGATTGCACACATCACAAAGCAGTTTCTCAGAAAGCTTCTCTCCTGTTTTTGCTTGAAGATACTTCCTTTTTCACCATTGGATTCTAGGCACTCCCGAATATCCCTTTGCAGATTCCACAAAAACAGTGTTACCAAACTGCTCAATGAAAAGAAAGGTGTAACTCAGTGAGATGAATTCACAAATCACAAAGCAGTTTCTCAGAAAGTTTCTTTCTGGTTTTTGTCTGAGGATATTTCCTTTTTCGCCATCAGCCTCAATGAGCTCACGAATATCCGTTTACAGATTCCACAAAAGTAGTGTTAGCATACTGCTCCATGAAAAGAAAAGTGTAAATTTGTGAGGTGAATTCACACATCACAGCAGTTTCTCAGAAAGCTTCCGTTTGGTTTTGTCTGAGGATATTTCCTTAGTCACCATAGGCTTAAATGCACTCCCAAATATCCCATTGCAGATTACCCAAAACAGTGCTACCATGCTGCTCCATGAGAAGAATGGTGTAACTCTCTGAAATGAATTCACCCATCACAAAGCTGTTTCTAAATAAGCTTCTTACTTGTTTATATCTGAGCATATTTCTTTTTCCACCATATTCCTCTATGTGCTCCCAAATATTCCATTGCAGATTCCACGAAA
>NW_016814851.1:0-917 GCF_001698545.2 Rhinopithecus bieti | reverse complement strand
GGAAGGAAGGAAGGAAGGAAAGAAAGAAAGGTCATGAAGTGGGTGTTTCTTTTCTTTTACTCAAACACACCTCTCACTTACTTATTACATACCCTAGTATCATTTTTTAAGTGTATGACATGAATTTAGCAAATGAAGCATTCATGCACAGCCAGCTTCATGGACATGTATCCTGTGCAATTCCATATGGCCTTGCCTTCAAAAGAGCCCCCACTCGGTTTAAGGCTCTACCTCTCTATTGTGTACACCTTAATAATTTTATCCTTTAGTTTGTGTTTTGTAAGTGAAGTCAGATGGAGCAATTGAGTATGCACGTGCACAGAAGAAATCTGTGTAATGTATGTCTGCTCTTATTCCTCACCACCCCATTCTCACATGGCATTCACAGTGGCCCATGTGCACAGAATTCTGATGGACTCACAATGTATAGGAGTTCACTGAGACTCAAAATGAACAAAAGGTGTGTTGCATCTATCACTAAGTAAACTAATAGTCCCAAGAGGCTATGTGTTCTGCTATCAAAAGAACTTGTTTTAAATGCAGTAAGAAGGCAATGACACTCTGAGAAACAGAAATAACAAAGGAACTCTGTCATACTCTTTCTTACCTTGAAAATGATGATGTAGAAGAAAAGAAAATAATAGGGCAACACAAAGTTACTTTTCTATTCAGTCCTTACTTAGTCATCAATAGGGCAAATATAGAGGGTATTGGTGGAATATGCGTGAATCAAGAAGTGAAATAAGAACACATGAGTTACTTTTGTGCATTTCCATTATTCAGGTATTAGCACAATACATATTTGAAAGGAGCAATTTTCTGTAAGTTGCACAATATCAGTAATATTGCATGAGTTGAATTATCTTATATTTGCATTTAAAATTGGCATTGCGCTGATAAGAAACTTCAGCAAAGTC
>NW_016814850.1:0-1292 GCF_001698545.2 Rhinopithecus bieti | reverse complement strand
AAATACACTTATTGTTTAAAATGAAAAAATAAAATAAAAAAATAAAAAGTGGATTGGAACATGCTTCTACATATACAGAATTTATCTTCCTCGGGAACTTTAATTTTTTTTTCCTGGTACTGTTTCTGAAAGAACAGCCAGTATGATCACAGAAAATCACATTAAACATGAAGATGCAGAATGGAAACCAGGCTTACACTTTAGCACAGGCACTAAAAGGCTCAGGAAACACTATGCTCTACTTAGACTCAGTCTTATGACTCAGTCATAGTAAAAAGTTATCCCTCTGAAATGCTAACGAACTGTGTGGTTTTAAATACATCGTCTTCAAATCAGTTCTAAGTAAAGGCCAACTTTTTACATGCTATCCTACTTGTTGGCTATGCCTTATGGTCACCAAGTGCTTCTCTGAGAAGTTGTTGCGTAGTGTTATTTCACAGTCTTCTGTCCTTTTTATGAGTCAGAGAAGGAGGGCTCAGTTGAGAATTAAAGGGGGGAAAATGAAACACAGAAAGTAACTTTGTCTATATTGGGAGACAAATGGAGCTAAAAAGGCAATCGTTTGAGACTAGTGGTGGTATCAACCTGTCCACAAAGATTTTTGTTGTGGTGGTCTCAAGGATGAAAAATTCAAAATGTATCTAAGTAACATTCCTAGTAACTCAGAATGTGAATAACCTTCCTGATACCGTGTTTTGCATTTTGTATTGTTTTGTCAAATAAAAAATCATATATATTTATGGTGTACAATGTGATGCTTTGATATATGGATACATTGTAGAATGGCTAAATCAATCTATTTAACATCTGCATTACCTTGCATGCTATTTTTTTTTATAGTGAGAACACTTAAAATCTACTTTCAGCAATTTTCAAGTATAAGTATATTGTGATAATAATTACAATGATGTACGCTAAATCTGTTGAACTTATTCCTCCAGTCCAGCTGGAATTTTATATCCTTTGGCCAACAATTCCCTTGTTTAAGTTTCTAGTTGCCTTTTTTGGTACCAGAAGTCATAGAATGCAAAGATGCAGAGGGGACAATGGGCATCATTTGGTTTTAGTAAACCAAGTAATGATTTTTATAAAGCCTCACTTATAGAAAGCTGCCAATTCCGAGGCTGCCAACAGTTTCCTGTGTTTACACCCAGTTTGTCAACATCACAGCAAAAAGCTGACAGAGAAGATCTATGGTGTGCCTGCTGCTAAACTCAATGCCAAAACTCACCATTCTTGGGCTTCTTATCAGGGCGGTGTCCCAGGAACAGCTATGCCTAGAAACCAAAATA
>NW_016814849.1:0-2737 GCF_001698545.2 Rhinopithecus bieti | reverse complement strand
TAGGCTTTAGAGATATTTGACATTTTATTCTAGCATTAAAATGTTATTTTTTTCTTTCTCCTGGAAAATTCAGTGAGTTATAGAGGTACATTCTTTTAATATTTTGAGATAATATTTTATATCATGAATTATTTGTACAATCAACCTTCATCTTAGGCAAAAAATAGCATCAGTTAAATAGAATAATGTTTACTGTGATGTACAAAATACAAATTACGGCAAAAGGTGACAGGAGGAGAAAAGCTAGTGTGGAATTTAATATAAGCAGAAAAGGTAAATTAGTAAATTATTTCTCTAATTTATCGTATTTACCCTTTTACACAACATTCCTCTAGTAGAACAATATATAATAATATAGTACTTTGGTGAAAATAACTTTGCTTTATATATCACAGCCTGAATTTCTACTTTTATTTTAATCCATTCTTGGAAAACGTGAATAACTTCCTCTAAAGGGAAAGGTTGAATATAATGTTATATGAGATAAGAAACCCAAGACATCCAGAAACCTGATGAGCCTGCGTATCACACCAATGGACTCTTACGCTGAGACCATGCTATGCTTGTAAAAGAGCCCTGGGGAAGAATCATGCTCAGGAAATAATCAGTTGTTGTTGTTTTCTTTTTTTTTTTTTTTTTTAACTTGGCCTAGAAGTTGAATATAAGGGAACTAGTCCTGGCAAATTCAGAGATGAAAAAAAAGCCAGTTAAATTTTAATACTGGAGAATTGAAAATATGTATTTATTATAATATGAAAAATGAAGTACAGATATTCAGTGAGGTTTCTTCAGATTTACTGTATTTTCCATATAAATATTGAGAGGTATAACTTTCTTCCCCTGTTGTTTCCATGTGTGAGAATTTGAACAAAAATAATTCCAAGGTGACACATTCTTCTACGCACCCAAAAAACCTGAGTCAAACACAATTTAAATACTTTTGAAAATTACATAAATCAAACCGTCTTACAATGTTAAATATATCTATTAACTTACTCTTTAACTTTTATTAATGGCTTAATGTAATTCTTATACCTCTCTAAATTATCTCTAGAATAGGTGTATCATGCAAGTTCATCAATTAAATATAACCTTTACTTGGAAAATGTTTTATAATTTATATTAATTCTTTTGTACATACTTTATGGGTTATGTTAATTATCTGAATTCTAAAATCATTTTATTCATTTTAACATGAAGCTGATGCAATTCTAAATGCATGTTATTCTTTAAGTCTATCCAGAATTGCTAAGTCTTTTATTTCTTTTACTATACAGTATGCGCTAAAATTTATCCCGTTTTTTTTTTTTTAATTTTTGCTCCCATGAGTTTTTTCTTCTCTGTGAGATTAAAAGTTAAGTTCTAGGGCCTTCTCTGTGCTTTCTGTCTCCCTACAGGACACAGCAAAGCTGTTGTTCACTTTCTCTGTAACTCATTAATCCACTGCTACCTTCTTGATGGGCACCACCTTGAAGCCAATGCCCGTGTGTGTTCTGTGGACCCCTTGGCTTTGCAAAGGCTGATTTTCTGTCACTAATGATTTTAAAGTTTTCATTCTTATCTCCTCCATGTTAATGTGTTGAATCCAGAGTTTTCATTCCTTTTAATTAATCTGATTAACCTTCCTAGGCTATCTTAAAGTCCCCAGTGTACGTTTTATGTTTGAAATCAGAGAAGCCCCACTTTCAAGGTCTTTTCAGGTTGTTAGTAGAATAAAATTAAGTTTACTCATTAAAAAGATTTACCTGTTCCTATTATAGAATTGATTTCATTTTACCTTCATGCTTTATCCGACTCTCAGCAGGAATGTTCTTTTCCTTTCATTCAATTCTTATGATCATCTTTAAATTTTAATCATTTCTATGCTATGCATTCTTTTGACACCCAGAGAGACGTGCTATACTCTATGAATTTGCCCTTGAGATATATTGCTTTGGTATTATCTGTCATGTACTTCCTGCCCAACTGTAATTCAAGTGTCTTGGAGATTGACAAACTTGAGAATTGGCTAACTCCTTCAATCTGTGGTCAAACATCAGCTATGTAACATAATTTACAATTTAAAATTATTTGTTACCCTGTCCCCCAACACTTGTCATTGCCACATTCCTGAACCCCTTATTCTGCTGAATGTTTTACACATTACTTCCATAACATGCTATATAATTTACTTATGTATTATTTTTATTGTGTTGTTGTTTACAGCCTGAATTAGAACATAAGCCCCACAAGAGCAGAGATTTTTGTTTATTTTGATCACTAATGTATTCTGTGAATCTAGAAGAGTACCTAATATTTAAGTTGTGCTCCAGAAATAGTTATTGAATGAATGAATAGTATCTATTTTCTGCTTTGTATCCCATTTCCATGTTCCTTAACATTTAGTGCAGTGTGTTTTTAAAAAAAAAAAAAAGGTGATCAAAAGTCCTAACTGGGTAGATCTCCAGTCAAAAGAAGGAAAGAGCAAAAGAGAGAGAAAGAAAGAAAGGAAAGCAGAGGAAAAGAGAAGAAAAGGGTGGAAAATGGAGGGGAGGGGAGGGGGTGCAAAGGAAGGGAAAAAGTAAAGAAATACAACCACTTTGTTCTCAGTCCTGAAAGTTTAGAATATGTACTTGCTTCTGAAAACTCTTCAGAAAAATTCTCAGGAACTGAGATATTATCTTCTATCCTTTTCAGTGCAAAAGAGAGGAAGGAAAGAAGGAAGGAAGGAAGGAAGGAAGGAAGGAAGGAAGGAAGG
>NW_016814847.1:0-7729 GCF_001698545.2 Rhinopithecus bieti | reverse complement strand
TAAATAGATAAATTGAAAATACTTTTCCCAAAGACATACAAAAACACATAAAAAGTAGCTCAACATCACTCACCTCAGGGAAATGCAAATCAGAGCCACAGTAAGAAACACCTGCACACCAATTATAATTATTATTATTTAAAAACCGTAAACTGACAAGGTTTGACATGGAAAAGGAGAAACAAAAAAGTTAAAATAGTTCAACTGCTGTGGAAAATAGTTTGGTTTTCTGCAAAAACTAAGCAGAATTATCATATAAAACAGCAAATCCAATCCCAGGTACATACACAAAGCAATGTAAAGCAGGTATTCAAAAAAAGTGTACACATAAATTAATAGCAGGATTATGCATAATGACTTAAAGATAGAAGCAAAACAGATGTCCATCAACAAATAACAGGAAAACAAAATGTAGTGTATCCACACAAAGGCCTAATATTTAGCCATAAAAAGGATTGAGACACTCATTCTACAATGTGAAGATACTACAAAACCATTGTGATTAAAGAAGGTAAACACAAAATTCACATACTGTATGATTTTATTTATACAAATATCTAGAGTAAATAATTTCTTGGAGAAAGAGAGTGGATTACTAATTGTCAGGGGTCAGAAAGAGGACAGATTTGGGTTCCTTAACAGGTACAGATTTCCTTTTTGTGATGATGAAAATAATTTGGAATTAAGAGGTGGTAGAACATGCACATTCCTGTGTCACTGAATTATCCATGAAAATGGAGATAACATATCATGGGAATTATACCTCAGTAAAAAATATCCTGTCCCCACTCTTCCCATCAGCAGGCTAAACTCTCTTTCCATGGCATCCCATTAGTCTGGGGTTCATGTCCCTCCACAGTTCAGAACTGCCTGGGGCCTGGGCAGGAACATTCTGGACACACACTCCCGTCATTGTGTTCTCCAGCTCCCAGACAAGTTACCAGTAGAAGGTAGTTGAGTTACTGGCAGCAAATATATATGGGTCTTTAGCAATCTCAATTCGTGCCTCCTCAGGTGAAATAATTCAACTCATGGGCATAAAGAAGAAAAATAATGCCGAGGCAAGTTTCACAGCAGGAGTGGACATTTATTGAAAAGCTTTAGAGCAGGAAAGAATGAAAAGTGCACTGGGATGAGATCCCAATGGGTGACTTGAAGAACAAGTGCGGCTGTTAACCTTCATGCTGGGACTTTAAACGCTGGTCTACCTCCAGCGTCTGGTGCACCCATGTCCATGATTCCTCCGTTAATGTGGGCTTCCCAAAGGCAGAGTGCCCTCCTTACCCTTTGGAAGTGAGAATAAGAAGTGTGTTTAAGCATATACATGCATAACTCTCTGAAGCTTCCTCCTTTTTTATTTATTTTTATTTTTTTTTCTGGAGTGACCCCAGAATGTCATACTCTGTCATTTAATCTCTTAATGTGCACACCTGGGCTCACTCACCCAGTAGGTGAGGTTTTATTGGAAACCCTTTTCCTCCTCCCTGGAATGTGAGCTTAATTAACATGGTAATGTTACCAGGTGTGTATCAGTAGACACTTGTCTATCCCTGGCTCCAGCTGCTAAATTATTATTTTAGAGAAGCAATATGAAAACTGTCCAACCAACATCTAATGTCCTGGCATTCCTGGTATGTGGATGGGGAAAACCCTCTTCTGCCCTACTCATGCCTGTTTAACTACCCAAAACCGACCCCTGGCCATTTCCAGCTCCAGGTCACTCTTTCTCTGCTGCCTTTCCAGTGATCACTGATGTCTCCTCAGGGTTTACAAGGTGTTCCGTATCTTGCTCTATTTTAATTCACACCTCAGCACATAATATCCGTGGGTTGTTCCATTTCAATAAAGGGAAATTAACATTTTCTGAGCACCACCATGTACAGGTGTCTTGCTCAGGTGAACTCACAGCAACCCTGCAAGGTATGGGTGCTCACACATGTAGAGAAAAAGGCCAGGATCAGGTGATTGAGTGGCTCACTTTCAATCACACAGCTTCTAAGTACTGTGTCCAAGTACTTTTGGGGACCAGGAGTCCCCAAATGCCCATACACAGAAGAAGGGTGTACAAGCTACGGCATATCCACCCCATGGCATGTGGTTCAGCGTGAAAATGAATGGACTATTGATGCACTCAGAGCAGAGTGACTCTTAAAGTAGTTCCACTGAATAAAGAAACCAGATCAAAACGATGCACAAAGACCCAAGTACATACTGTATTTACATGCAACTCCATAAAACACCACTATTTGTTAGTGAAAGAAACAGATCTGGGATCCCACGGTGGCCAGGGAGAGGTCGTCATTGCTGGGAGGAGGGTACCTTTTCTTAAACTTCATCAAACTTGTGGACTTGCAGTGAATGGAACACTCACAGGGAAAAAAAAAACCATCAGTTATTCTATCTACACATGTACAATTTACCATATGCCAATCACATGTCAATGAAGCTGTTTTTAAATATGGAATAATGATCCTAACATAAGAGTAAGGATTGGCAGGAGGCACAAAGGTTAGAGGAGCAGGAGGAAGGATTAGGACCACCGTGTGGAGAGACTAAGCAAGCCTCAGAGGTCATGTTGTCTGTGGCAGCCTCTGTCTTGTCACAGTTTCAGTGGTGAATGGAAAAGTGAGCCCATCTGCATGGTGTGGGTTATGTCACAATGTAAGTGTTTCAGCAAGCAGAGGATGTGAATTCTGGGACTGCTCCCTCTCCTCTTATATGTCCCCTATAATTATAGTATCACCGAGCACCTGACTTCAGGCAACGTTGTCTCAGCTGTCAGAAAAGGTAGACCCCCATGTCCTGGCTACCTGATTTTGGGTGCCTCTAATGGAGATAGGACTTCAGAGAGGCATTGAACCCATGTGTGGCACAACCAAGACTATAAAGCACAGAAGTAGACACAGCATTCAGCCCAGACATCCCAGGCCATGTGAACCAGGCTCACAGACCTCAGTCTCCCTTTGTGAGAACAGAACCATCACAAGCATCAGTATAAACAGATTTCCCAGGCCTTCAGAGACCAAAGGAAATTTGAATTCTGCTGACTTCAAATTGTGCTTTCATTCTGGACCTCCAGTGCCAGAGACTGTAGTCAGAGTCTGCAGCTGGCTTCCACAGCCTCTGTGTGTGGGAGGATGTGTAACACATGACCTCAGTCTTGGTTTGTGTCTGGCTCACAGAGAACTTGGCAACCCGCCCTTAATGATCACCACTTTCGCCTCTAAGTAAGGTTTACCAAGATGTCTCCGTGGTGTAAGCTGCCGCTCCCTTCCATGCTGTTTGACTTTCCAGAGACAATTTCAGGAGACCTGTCCCTTTCAATGACAAGCTACTGTTGTTGTGCTCAGCTCTGGGTTTTCATTTTGGAAAGCTGTGGCCTGAGAAGGCAGGTTCTTTTCTTTTCCTAACGTGTGAGGCTGTATAATGTTAGTTAAATTGGCCTGAGCCCAGACACAAAACAGGCCTGAGGGAAAGGCTCACACAAAAGAATGATCAGCTAACACAGTACCCAGCTGTCCCTCCCGACATTTAGAGGTCAAAGTGACCTTCCTGTCCACGTGTCTGTTTTCTACTATTTCCTCTTTCATGCAGAAGCTTACCTGCCCTATGATGTACAGGCAGTAATATTCAAGAGGACATTCTGGTTCCATCACAGTAGAGAAATGGGTTGCATCTTCTCTCTTCAAGACAAAGGGAAAGGAAAAGTCCGTGGGCACAAAGTCTACAGTTGTGTGGTCAGGTTGTAAGTGGAGGAAGAGCATCTCCATGCTAAGGTGGCAGCAGGGCAACCGAAGGTGAAGATTTCTGCAGAGGAAACAAGGAAACTTAGGGATTCCTAGAGGAGATCACCTTTCCCGTGTGTAGTCCCCTGTCATAAAGGCCAGATCCTCTTGTCGCAGTGTGAAATGATCCTGTGACTAACCCCATTTCAGCCGTACTACTAATTGCACAGGTAAACATGAGTGTCCAACAGTTTGAAAAAAAAGCAAACAATAAAAGACAGTTATGACAAAGCTGACAACTTGTCTGTCACCAGAGAAATGAGTTTTTAAGTTCTTTACTCCTCCTGGCACCATAAACTCTGTGCAAGGAAATTTCAGAACCCATGCTCACTACAATCCCAGAGAAAAATAAAATGCTGCATGGATAGACAGTAACAAAATTTAGGAAGATGATAGGAAAATTCAGAGATTAGGAAAGAGAGCTTGAAATTTCCTTACAACATTTAACTCTCAAAAAATGGAAGACAGAATCTAAAAAATATTTCAAAACCCCATACAATTAAAAAATTTTACCATAAGAAAAACGGATAGTGCTTTCAGAGACTGGTCCTGGAGTCGCAGTAGTGAAATAGCATTTCACATTTGAAAACCCAGGCAGACAATTATAAAACCTATGGGAATGACAGTTCCACTCCAGACCTAGAGAGATGTCGGTTGGATGGGAAGAGGAAGAAGAAAGGTGTCCAGAAGTGACTTTTCAGATGGGAAGTTAGAAATGCTGGAAGATTTTAAGAATGTGATAAAAGGAGATAATTATTTTTAAATAGAAAGAATGAAGAAAATGCAATTAGAAACTCCAGGAAAACAGAAAGCTAAAGAAAAAATATGTATACACCCATAGAATACGAAGAAATGCAGGTGAATTCACAGTACCAATATAATCCCTACAAGAGGAAACTCACAATATTCTGCTGTATTGGTTCGAAAAAATATATATTTAAATATATACACTCCACAGCTACTTACAGCTTCATTGATAACTAAGAAATAAACTAAAATCATGATATGGCTACTATTGGCAGATGGTGGAGGAAAGATGGGGAATTGAAGGTCAGACTTCCTCTGTTGCACCTGGTGTTAACAGGGAATTCAGGCGACTAGGGCGAGGTGTACATGGTGGCAACTCTTTCTATGTCACTCTTGCTGCACTGCTGTATTCTTCAGTCATGAGCATATGTTTTATTTTCAAAATATTTTATTTATTGATTTTATTTTGAAAATAAAATATATGCAAAATAATCTCTGGTATCAGAGACTCTAGGAAGAGTCTCTCTTCCAGTTGTACTGGTTCTAAGTCGAAGTAAACATCACAGATTCCAGCAGAAAATCCTGGCTCTACCCACGCTTCCACTCCTTCTAACTACACCCAGTAATCACCGCATCCAGCTCAGAAACTCGATTTGTCCAAAGCAGATCCACCTGTAGGCGTCACCAAGGGTATCAGTAGACAGAGACACAGTGGTGTCTGCAGTGTCCATCATGAAGTCCAGTCCCTAAACGTAGACCAACTGGCCAGTCTGGAAAGAAACTTCTTTGGAGAATGGCAGTGCTAGGGGCATCAGCCACAATTCAGGTGCAGCCATAGAGGGGTCCAGAGTGTTACTTCAAGCAGCCAGAAGGCAAGGAAAGGGCCAGAAAAGATGAGGAAGAGGGTGGAAACATCATGGCCAGGCCCCTACTGGTACATTTTGCCATGCTGCAGTGACCAGGGGGACACAAAGAACACCTTATTTTGGTGGGCAGAGACTCTCTCAGACCAGAGCAGTAGGACCTGGAAAGAAGCAGAAGCCAAGCTTAGGAATGTGGGTTCCTATTTCAGCTTGGCCACTGGTGGCTCTGGGACCCAGGATATCACAAATTGCAATGTCTTTACCATTTTNCAGTAGACAGAGACACAGTGGTGTCTGCAGTGTCCATCATGAAGTCCAGTCCCTAAACGTAGACCAACTGGCCAGTCTGGAAAGAAACTTCTTTGGAGAATGGCAGTGCTAGGGGCATCAGCCACAATTCAGGTGCAGCCATAGAGGGGTCCAGAGTGTTACTTCAAGCAGCCAGAAGGCAAGGAAAGGGCCAGAAAAGATGAGGAAGAGGGTGGAAACATCATGGCCAGGCCCCTACTGGTACATTTTGCCATGCTGCAGTGACCAGGGGGACACAAAGAACACCTTATTTTGGTGGGCAGAGACTCTCTCAGACCAGAGCAGTAGGACCTGGAAAGAAGCAGAAGCCAAGCTTAGGAATGTGGGTTCCTATTTCAGCTTGGCCACTGGTGGCTCTGGGACCCAGGATATCACAAATTGCAATGTCTTTACCATTTTCCTGTGTCTGTAAAGACTTGGTTCAGGCTCTGATTGACTTGGCCCCTTGAGGCACTTAATAAAGCCTGTTATTAGTAACACATAATACGTTAGCAGTTTATTTACAATGACGTTCAATAAAGTTTTGTTGTCCTGTATTGAAAATAAGAAAACAATGAACAAGAGCACAATAATTATGTGAATAAATGATGATTGATCCTGAGGAACTATCAGGCAGCAGTTGATAACAAATATTGGTGCTTCATGCATGCTCACTGTGTCTCAATGGTATTCTGAGGCTTTGGATAAGCACCCCACTTAACCTTTGCAACAATCCCCATGGCAGGTGCTGGCACCATCTGTTTTATAGGTGAGAGGTCACAGGAATATACCTAGGTTCACACACCTGGGCAGTGCATGATCTAAATATAAGCAGGCACAAGAGGTGTCAAGAAAGATGCTAATGTCATAATGGTAAGTGGAAAGGAGGAACAAATGCACACATGCTGTTAAGGCCTGACAAGAAGTAGGTCAGCCCAACAAGGAGACCAGATCCACAGTTGGCTAGCTGCACATTTTTTTATCCTTAAAGGATCCTCCTCATGAAAGGAAGACCACAGAATACAAGGAGAGTGCTCAAAAAAGCACTGTATCAGAAGCATGATAAAAGCAAATCAAACAAAATAATAAAGATAAATACACAACAATGACAGCTGCGTTTGTCTTTAGGTGACAGGCCTGTGTGTCTTTTTCTAAGTCTGTTGTCTCCATTCTCCCAAATAGACACAAATTCACGTGATGAGTCAGGCTGCAGGAGAAAGTGTATGATCAGACGAAGCTGCTCACCAAACCTCTCCCCTAATGTGGGCTCCTTGCTGGTGGCTTCCCTGTCCCTGGGGTATGATCTGATCCCAGTGACAGGGCCCTGTCAGCCCTACACCCATTCAATGCCCTAGTCCCCACTAGAGGGTAGAGGGGAACTGAACAGATGAGATAATCCCATGGCCCATGGAATGATAGTACCTGGCAGTCCGTGACTTTCAAATGGTCTTGTCTCCAGGAAAGCCCAAGGCCAAGCCCAGTGGCTCCCATGGTCCTTGAAGGGTCTCTTTGGACTGTGAAGGCCCATTTTATTCACGTCCTTCTAAAAGAGAAAAGAATGGGAGGAGAGGTTATGCGGGACTCTGAGGCCTAGACTTCTTCCCAGGAGGAAAAGCAGGCCTCCTGGCCGAAAAGTGCTGACATCACAGGGTTACCCCAATATTCTTTGTCTATGTCTTCTACTGTCTTTGATCTGAACAGTAATTACTAACCCGGTTCATTCCAAATCTTAGTGCCTGAGTTGACTCTCAAATCACCTCACCAAGCAATCCTCTGATGACACAAAGCCATTTTCTTCAAACAAAGTCCTGACCCTGCCAGACAGTGACCTTGAAAGGCAGAGGGGCAAACTTAACTCCAGTTGGACCAGTCCTGATCCTCACACCCTCATTTTCAGTAACCTCACTGCCAGCTGATTGAAAGGGATAGGGAAGGGACTGGAGGAAGAAAGAAATCCTTGCAATTCAGTTTTCTCTGTAATAGATGTTTAAATTATATGTTTAATAAAACAAGATGTGTGAGTACCTAAATAGAAAATTTACCATG
>NW_016814846.1:0-1284 GCF_001698545.2 Rhinopithecus bieti | reverse complement strand
TGTTCATAATCAAATAAATGAAAATGCCTATAAGCCTGACACCCTTTTAAATCTAGTGACTCTATTTAAAGTAAAATCTAATTTTCTAGGACCCATATAGGATGGGCTCTATACTGTTAAAGTTGCAGGTGTTGTGTCTTGGATCCACCACAGTCAGCTAACACCGGCAGCTCAGGAAAAGTGGACCAGCTAGCAGGACACAGATCATCCAACCCAGCTGATCCTGAGACGAGACCAAGCTGCTGCTGAGGACGACAGGCCTGCTCTGGTCACTCCGGAGGCTGACCAGTCTACTCACGGCTGAAGCTTGAGGAGACAACAGCCCTGTTCTAGTCACACACCGGCAGCTGACTAGTCTACGCACGGCCGAAGCTTGAGGACTCGTCAAGCAAGTAAATGTAGTTAAAATCTTAAGACTAATAGTTTTCCTGTAATACTATTTTCCTATCGTTCTGTTGCCGTTTTCAACCTTTTCCCAGGTAAGGACCTCTTTTGACCTTGCTGGATATGAATATGCTATACATTGTTTTGTTGTTGTTACCTCCCATAACCATGCTAGAAGAAACACCTATATAAGGTGTCCTCACTGGACACATGCTACTTAGGAAACCCAGACCTGTCCAGCCCAGCAACAATTCTGAGTCTTGCAGTCATTCTTTAAACATACAAACCAGAAGTTACCAGAACGTCTTCCTTTAGCAAAACCTATTTGCTCAGTTGGCTGAAAACATTACTGGCAGCCTGGAAGTTTCTTCATGTTATGTTTATAAAAGGCTAACGTAAGAAACTAATGGCCTTGAGAAGCAAAAGAGTTAATGCCTCAAGATAACTTTAACTAACTTTTCCCCAAACAGATGCCACAAGTTCAAGCATCTGACTCTTAAAACTTCTCTTATTCAAAATACTGTGTTACTCGCTAGGAAAAGGTTTTAAGACCCAGTAAAAAACTAACCTGCTTAGGACATGACAAAGTTGATACATGTGCCTGTACAGGTTTAACACAGGTTTGATCCTAGGTCTTCATTCAGAAAATAGTTTGCAGCTATAAAATTTAAAACCCTCATTATTAATGCGTTACTGGTAATAGAAAGTTGCTTGCTGCTTCCCTGTGTATTACACTTGTTCCTTCAAATGATAAAAGGTATTGTAGCTACCGTGGTTCATCAGAAAACTTCAGCACAAGTGTATTACATAAAACACTATCGCTCTGTCTCACAAAGAGACTCAGAAAGTAAGAATAAAAGTGAGAACTCTCACTAATTAGTGAAAATTCTCAAAGCGGGG
>NW_016814845.1:206042-258085 GCF_001698545.2 Rhinopithecus bieti | reverse complement strand
CTGCCAGTTTATATCCAGAGCTCGCTCTCCTAGTTGGGATTACACTCAATTTTAGATTAATTCAGCAAAATTTGATCTCTGTACTCTCCTGAGTCTTCTTATGACTACAATTCTTATTTTAAATAAAATATATGTTTGAAATACCTTTCAAGCATAATTTTATAGTACTCTTGGACTTTGGATTTATTTCTAGATAGTATTTTGTTACTAGTATCAATAGTTTTAATTTTAATTGCAATTTCTGTTTGTTGCTAGTGTGAATAAATAAAATTTATTTTGCATATTGATATTTTTTTGTAGCAATGTGGCTCTCTCTTTAGTTCCAAAACTAGTGTGCGTGTTCTCTTAGTTTTCTATGTCGATAAACTTGTCTGTGATTAATATCAGTTCTGTTTCTTTATTTTGAAACCTAACACCTTTGGTTTATTTTCTTGCCTTACAGTGCTTACTTGTAGGAATTCTAGTACAATACCAAATAGATAGTATGCTAGTTGCCTTCCCAACAACTAGGTTCTTACAGATGCACACTAAACACAAGCATATTAAAGGTTCTGAGAAGACCTAAAAGTCTGTAGTTAATTAATCTTCTTACAGTTATATAGCATTACTCTGTTTCAGGTACTCTTCTAAGTTCTTTATATATGTTTGTTCATTTAATTCACCTAAAATCTTATGGGGCAGGGATCAGTATTATCTTTACTCTATAGCTGAGGAAACAAAGGCACAGAGAGAATATTTTGCTTGTTCCATACCACATGGCTAGTAAGGGACAGAGTCCAAGATGTGTTTCTAGAGTCTTTACTTGTAGCTACTATGCCAAGTTGAACTAAAATTTTATTCTAATGCATTTACTTTAAATAGCAGGTGGAACTGTGGCATTATTTCCCTATAACAAAATAGCAGTTAGTGTAAATTTTATTTATTTTGAGGCTGTGAGTAAAATGCAATCCATCTGAAATAATACCTACATGAAAATATACAAAGAAGCCTCTGGTAGCTAGTGTCTCCATCTTCCTTTGCCTATGCGATCACATGAAGACAATGTGAGATGGGTTCTCTAATAAGGTGATTAATTAAATACCAAATGGTCATTCAAAGTAGAACAGTGATCAAAGAAGAGCAGGTGGACTGCCTAGCTGTTATGTAACAACAAATAGCGCATTTTCCCTAAAGAGTTTATAATCTGTACTCTTACATAGAAAGTCTGGCTAATTTAAGATAACTCACACTGATATTTCCAAAATTTGCATAAGATCACTGGCAGATCTTTTGTTCCTCTATAATTATACTTGGGTAGTATTTCTAAGGTAGAGGGAAGCATTTTCCTATCTAGAACTAGTCAGAAGCAAAATGTGTGTCCCTGGTATGAAATAAGTACACTTTAATACCTTTTAATGAATTGACAGGTTGACAACTAATAATGTGAACTAGCTCATGGGAGCTCTGAGCCATATGATCCACTTGTTTATAACTTCTGAGTGACAATGAGTGAGTGAAGGCCGTGAAAGTTTTGTTTTGGTTACAATTTCTCTGTAAACAAAATAAGATTTTACATGGGTGACATTTGCTATCATAGTGGACTGTAGCATTTTCCAAACTCTGACCTGATGCTAGTGTCATGATAGATGGTAATTTGTGGTATGTGAACAAATGAATACTATAATCAAATTAATTTGTAGAAATCTGCAGTTAATACACCCGATTATCTTTCTTATTTATGTGTTCTCAACTTAATTGACCTCAGAATACTTTATTGTGTAACACTGGTCTAACATCTCCTGGTCAGTTATGCATAAATCAGTGTTATGTTAATCTCAGCTAGGGAAAACTGGTGTACTAGAAAAGCATCTGAAGCTAGACAGGCCTAGACTTTTCCATTTTTTCACTTTTATCAACTTTGCAACTTTGGGTCAATTTTCTCATATCTCTAAGCCTCTTGGTAACAATAACATCTACCTTCCATTGATGTTTGGAACATTATATAGAACAATATACAAAAGTGCCTACCATAGATGCTGAAGCAATGTAGCCATTACCTAGCATCCACCTCTTTATTATCACCATGTCCTGCTCTTCATCATCATCTGTGCATCCCCTGCAGAACCACAAATATTCCCCCCATGGTCATGCCCCAGTGTTGGCTCACTGGCCATGCAACTCTCCTAAGCCTCTCCACCCTGCCCCACGACTCAATCATACTTCTGCTCTGTATAAGATTGTTCTGGATTTGGATCTGCCTACATTTCTCTATTAGCCCAATTGCAGATACCTCTCTTCTCCTTTTCATCAAACCCACTTATAATAACTATACATTCAGAAAGTTACTGTCTTCTTTATATTTTATTTATTTATTTCTTGCCCCAGAAGAAAAGACAAACATGTAAACCAGTAGTAATAATACTATGTGAAAAGTGATAGACTAATGAAGATAATGTTACAAATATATCATAGGAAAGGGAAATCTAAGTCTTCTTGGAAATTTGGGAAGGCTTCACAGAGTTGTTGACTTTTTTTATTCTGCAGATTATGGAGAATAAAAGGATGAATAGAAGCTGTCTAGGCAGACAAGGATAATTAAATGCAGATTATTTTTTGGAGTCAAGGGCATTGTTGCTCTCACCTCTTAGTGCTCTGCACTAAATCATCCTTCCACTACTGACTTTTTTTCATGGCCTATTCTGCTGTAGGTTTAGAAATCTTCATTCCATGGTAAATAAATTCCCCTAAATCCAGAACTCCTACATGGAAAACTCTGCTCTCAAGATGCACAAAAATGTGAGAAACCATAAGGAACTGTTTCCCAACACTTCTCATCTGAACTGTAAACTCATACATATTTAGCAGAACACTGGACATCTCTACTTGGATGTTCTAAAAGAAACCCCAAATTAAACGTGTTAAAAATGAACTCTTTATCTTTCTTACAAATATCTCCATAATCTAGCCTGGTAATGGACACCTCCTACTCAATGACTGAAGATAAACCTAGGAATCATATAAGAGCCCTATAGAAACAAAGAAGAGGGAGAACTTTATCTCCACCTCTAGTGTCTTGAAGATGGGCATTAGGAAAAGCTTTATGGAAAGCTTCATAGAAGAGATGACACCAAAAAGAAACCCTAATATTAGTGTGTCAAAGAGATATCTGCACCTCCGTGTTCACTACAGCATTATTCATAATAGCCAAGTTACGGAATCAATCTAAGTATCCATTGATGGATGAATGGATAAAGAAAACATGGCATATATGCATAAGAATGTTTTTCATCCTTTAAAAAGAAGGAAATTCAGGCATTTGTGACATGGATGAACCTCAAAAACATTATGCTACATGGAATAAGCCAGTCACAGACAAATACCGCATGTTTTTATTTATTACAGAATCTAAAAATGTCAAACTCATAGATGCAGAGGGTAGAAAATGGTGGTTATCAGAGGCTGGTGGGGATGGGGAGAGGAATCAGGGAGATGTTGGTCAAAGGGTAGAAAATTGCATTTAGACAGGGGGAATACATTATTAGTATTTAAGGTGATGGATATGTTAATTAGCTTGATTCAATCATTCCACACTGTATACATATTATCATCACTGTGGGTCCCATAATTATATATGGTTACAATTTGTCAAAATAAAAAATTTAAAAAGAAAAACAAAATAAACCTAGTGGAAGAAAAATAAAGTGAAGGATATTGAAGGGAGAGAGAACAGTGTATCCAAAAAGCATGTGTTCAGGAAACTATGATGTGTTGAAAACTTGCATATATACGGTATGGTCAAGGTGAGTAAGGAACGAACCATATCCAGGAGGAGACCAGGCAGGCAACCTGCTCTGATGTCAATCTACTATGGGCATTAAACATTAAAGTGTTAAGTAGTAGATGGCACCAGTTAAGTCATGTTTCTATCTACAACTCATTATATCACTGCCAAAATAGAAATCACACATTCTTTGACAGAAATACTCAGTACCTCGCCTAAAAATTAAAAAGCATTCCTACTGGTACTGACTTCTCATTGTTAAATGTTTTCTGCAACACACATGCACAAGTTGAATGTTCCAACTACAGTTGGCACAACTAAACCCAAGACAGTCAGAGGATAGTCACCTATATTCAACAACAATATATTGGACTATTTATTTGAATTAGAAATTATCTAGTAGCTACATTTTAACTGGTTCACTCTGCTTTCCAAGAAGTTGTCAGAATTTAGGAACTGTATGGTATAAATTAATGTCATAAATCTTTTACCATAAACATAAAGAGGAATACAATTTTATCCTCAATAAATCAATTTCTTCCTATCCTCGCTTAGACAAAATGACTGAAGAAGTATTGAAAAAATACTGACTTGATTAGTATCAAATTATTAGCTTTCCTGAGAGTACCACCTTTTATCGTTCTGGCTCTGAATATGGGGGAGTAATGAGAGAGATGAAGCTACAAAGATCAGCAGAGGACAAATAACTAGTAGGCCATATATGCAATGGAAATTATAAAATTGATCTTGTGTGTTGTTGGGATCCATGGAGAGATTTAACTATGAGATTGGTGTAATTTTATTTACATTTCAGACAAATTACTCTGCTAGCCATGCAAAAGACGGCTTGAGCAAGGAGAGGAGGAAGTATGATTAAAGGCAAGAAATAGAAACCCCACTTAGGAGGCTGCTGACTTGAATGAGACTGTGCTTGCAGGGATGAAGAGGACACCAGAAATTTAGAAACTTTTTAAACAGGCAGATGTCCCAAGACTTGGTGACTGATCGGGTGTGGAGAATGAAGTAGAGGTTGGAGTCCAGAATGACTTATTTATCCATTTATTTCAAAAATATATTAATCTCCTACTTTGTGCCAGAAACTGCTAGAGCCTGGAATTCTAAAAATAAGTAAAACACAGTAATTGTCTTCAGGCAACATAAATGGAAATAAATAAAAATATTTGTAAGACAGTATGATGTAACCCTGGTAAAATTATGTACAAGCTAC
Source organism: Rhinopithecus bieti (assembly GCF_001698545.2). NCBI lineage: Eukaryota > Metazoa > Chordata > Mammalia > Primates > Cercopithecidae > Rhinopithecus > Rhinopithecus bieti. Next base: position 253,097 of record NW_016814845.1, on the reverse strand, counting down.
AATGGGGACAAAAGAAGAGGAAGTGATTTACCCTAACTGGAAAATTTGACAAAGCCTTCAGAGAGCAGATGATCTTTGAGTCAAGTCTTCAAGAACATATAAAAGTTGCTTGGATGGGCATGGACCATTCTGGTGAAACCATTCCTAGTAGAGGGAGCTGTGTGTGCGAAGGCTTGTAAGTTTAAAACAACATCAACTTATTTGGTTAATAAAACTACAAGTTGTTTAACCTGTGAATGAGGAGGTGTGAGATGAGAGAGGCCATACACAGTTAATTAGAAAGGCTAGATCAGCTTTGGTAAACCTCATGCTGATGAGTTTGGCCTTGTCTTAGAAGGCAATGAGTAGTCATTGAAGGCTTTAAAACAGGGAATTGACATGTGTGTGTTGTATTTGGGAAAGATCCTGCTCTTTGAAACCTATAGACATAGGCAAAGTTGATCATACACCTTTTGTTGTTTCTGCAGTACCTGTTTTTTTAAAAACCAGTTATCACACTGGAGTCAAACTGAAAGGCTTTGAATGCTGGATCCATCGACCACTTACCACTGGACCTTGAGCAAGTCACTTTACCATTGATTCATTTATTCCTTTCTGATAAATAGGATATTAATAGTTCCACCCACATTGGGTTCTAGTGATGATTAAATGAGGTAATGTATGTAAATGTTTGTGACGGTGCCTTAAATACACAAAATAAATAACAAGAATAGCATAAAACGAATAATATATATATATATATATATTATATATATATTTGCTTGTGTGTTTATAAGACAATCTACCCTACAAGACTTTGACCATCCCAAGGGCAAAATTGTGCCCATTTTGTATTTCCAGTCTTAGCACAGTGCATGGCTATGGTGGACACAATGATGTGTTATCCAGCTCCCCTTCAGGGAAGGACTCATCTCAGCTATTGGAAGTGCGGTCCGCAAACAGCCTTCAGTAACCAGCACCTTCAGGGATCACCTCAGCTGTAAAGGGCTGCCTTGCTCAAGGTCACATCCCTTCCCAGGGTGACCAAGACACAACGAGTAAATGATTTAGGATTATATATGCCTGATCCTACCCACCCATGGAGGGGCATGAGAATTCTGAAGGGCAGCTATAGCTTCAGAGATCATGTGAGGGTGTACAAGGCTGTCATTGGGCTGCATCAAACATCACCTATTCACCTGCATCAAATATATACACCTATTATGTACCCCATTTTTTAAAGATGGAAAGGGCATTACATTTGTGGATGGGAGACATGAACAGAAACATGTTCCAATTGATGGCAGTTGGAATCAGTACTATCCACAGTTGCAGCATCCACTGGGGTTTGGAACTTATCCTCTGAGGATAAGGGGACTATTTTATATCCTTTGATTGTCTTTGTATTCATTCTCAGAGTAAGGGTTGTTGTAATAGTTCAGTTTCATCCAGTTTTAGCCTCAACGTTTGTTTCCCCTTGTAAATATATAACCATTAAATAAAGCAAACATTCATTAAAAGGAAATGCTATCTCATCTCATTTTACAGAATTTAGGATTAAACTTATGGCTTTTAAGCAATCAAATTGCTTCTTCAGAGATATTAACTGCACAGTTACATATGCATTTATTCCTTCAGCCAACATTTTATTGCTTATGTAGTTATATGAACAAAAGATACAAAATTGAGGACCCAAAGATGAATAAAACTGTCTCTGCACTCATGGACTTCATAGTCATTAGGACGTGGAAAAGTAAACATAATACTACCATGTAATATAAGAAGGACTATAAGAGAAGCTGGAATAGGGAACAAGAGGCTTTGGTTGACCACAAAATGTGTACTTAATTAAGATTTGGGTCGGGAAAATGTATTAGGGTAGCTTACTGGAGAAGGTGGTGACACCCAAGCTAAGTCTTGTGTGACCATTAGAAATGAATCAAGCAAAGAGACAGGGGAAGTGCATTCCAGGTGCAAAGACATTCAGATAAGACTAAGAGATTCCGGATGGGAGTTCTGGAAGGAAAAGACAAACAAAACATCAATAGGATAGGAAAGTTCATTGTTAGTCCTTAATGTGATACCTCATCACCTCATTAAACAATTCTTTTCTGAATACACCTTTTATAGGTGGTATATTTCTTTCAGTTTATAACCCATACATTTCTCAAAAGAATCTTGAAATTCCTGAATGCTTACTATCAATTTTACCCACTTGAGAAACAAATTTCAAATGGCTCAACTTTTACAAACATCTGTATATGAGCATTGTTTAATACAGTAATGATTCAATAGCTTCACTACCTGTCTAATACTAAAATTGGCCCAATCTTGGGCTTTTAAGTTGACTGTCTTATCCACCTGCACTGGGGCCAGCATGCCAGAATAATAGAAGTTTGCAGCTTTCTGAATAATAGTACATGGTATCACCATTTATGTAAACATAGAGATACCATAATTTTAAATTAATCACCTCCTTTTCTAAAATACCTTCTAGGACCACCCACTGCCTTCAAAACTGAAGCTCAATTTCCTATGAAAAGCAGTCAAAACATGAGACAAACTCTCCCCAAACAACCATGTCAGGCTTATTTCCCTCTATTTTCCTCCTCTTCACACCCCAAATGCAGCAGCCATGCTAGAATTCCTTATCATTGCCTGAATATGGTTTGCAGAGTTTTAGCTTTGCTCATGTATCCTTCAGCCTGGAATTCCCTTCCTCACAGGACCCCACCCCTTTATGACTCCCTTCCTTCATATCTAATATCTTCCTTCTCTTTGAGCCCATTGCATTTTTTCCCTAATAAGAGTACTTGTAACCAAGAGTACTTGTAACAATGGTGATTAATACTGACTCCAACAAAAGTGTGTTTAAGTTCAAGTTCTGCCTTCTTTACTAGCTCTGACGCCATGCACCAGTTACTTAACCATTTTAAACCTCTGTTCCCTCATATGTAAAACGGCAATTATGATAATATTTATGTCTTAGGGTTATTGTGAAGATTAAATGACATTATGATTATAACACAGTTAATGTAGTCCTTGGCATGTAGTAAGCACTCAATAAATGTGAGTTCTTGTAATAAGTATTTCTCTAGATTTTCTCTCCTTTCTTAGACTTAGACCTTCTAGTACCATGTCTGGATGCATACAGCATTTATCATGGGCCTTGGAAGTAATGAGGACTCAATAAGTAGTTGTTAAAATTAATTGATTCTGAAAGAGCTGTGGCCATTTTCCTAGTGGATCCACAGATTCGTGGGTAGAAGAGGATTTAAACTGAACTAATTGTTTGTTCTTATCCAAGCATATCACTAACTATAGCAAAACTTATGATTCCCTTAGGTTTCATGGCATTCTGTAGACAGTATATGTGGGTGCCAAGTCACTTCTTAAGGGGTTACAGAAAACGATTTGTAAGAAATTTAGAATTTAAATGAATTGCATCTTGTTTTAATTTTTTTTTTCCTATATTTAGAATTCACTGAGTGAGATAATTTCCTAGTCATAGTTGAATGGAAAACCATAGTGAAAGTACAAATTAGGGTAATTTGGTATATTTACTCAAAATGCAATTTCCTTCTGCTCCCAATATAATTTACTAAATAAGTACAGTCTAATTGCATGTCAAATATTTCCTTTTTTGTAACACATTGAGATAATTTCGACCATTTGGTGACTATATGGAATCTGATCAACTAGGAATGATATACCAACTACTGAACATCCCACTCAGAGTCTTCTCAACACAAGAGGGTGAGGGAGTGTTGAAACATGCATCCATTAGAGCTGTATAACAACATCCATTAGAGCTGTATAACAATCAGAGGGAGTAACGTACAAATGGCTAGCAAATGCTTAGAACACAGTTTCAAAAGTACAAAGTCTTTTTTATTTTTTATCAAATTAAGCATATTCTTTGTGACATTAAAAGCGTTATTTAGATAAATGTCATTCAAGACATACTGTGTAGATCAGTACACCAACATAGCCTTGTATTAGAAATGTATTTATTTACCAAAACACATAAAACACAGAAAAGGCTCAGATAATAAGACTCTGTCCCTTACTCTGACAATGAGTTGGCATTCTTGAAGGTCATTTTGAGAGAGTCTAAGGGTGAAACTCTCAAATATGAGTTTGAAAAGTCATGAATAAACTCATGATGATTTCAGAATTTTAATAATGAGTTATTTTTAGGGTTTTGTTGTATATTATGTTGTTTCAAATTCCTCGTCCCTCCCTATGTCCATGTTGCAGAAATGTCCTCCCAAACTCAAATTTGGGTAGAATTATGATATTTGCTTTGGAGAGTAGAAAAAGTTAGAAGTAACAGTGAGCTAGTTCTAACCTTAGGCCTCAAGAGGCTTGCACGTTTACACTTGCTCTTGGACCTCTCCTATTGTCAGGAAAAGAACATGACTCAGGCTCACCCATTGAACCCCGAAGAAGAATGAGAGAAAACTGGAGCAGAGTTGTTACCACGGCAGAGACCAGCCTAGATCAGCTTATCCTCACATGTTTGAGAAAGCATATTTAACATTAGCAAAACAGCCTATTTTACTCCAACCTGGATCAGCCAAACCCCAAATGTGTGAGCCAGCACACCTGAGTTAAGAAGAGGTGCCCAGATGAGCCTAGCCTAGATCAAACATCACCTACATGTATAAGCAAGCAAAACTGAGATTAGCAGAGTCCAGCCTAGATTAGTTGACCCACAGAGTTGTGAGCTAAACAAATGATTAACATTGATACCCTTGAGATTTTGTTAGTTACATAATGTTATTGTGGCCATAGTAAACTGATAAATTGTGCACAAAGCACATTAAAAAGTTTTTAAATTTTATGCTATAATAAAACTCTATTGTCGTGAGTGAAAACCAAATACACGTAGAGAATATTACACAGAAGTACTCTATGAGAATGACTTTATTTCCATTTTTTCAGCCTGTCTACTCATCATAACTCTCAAGTCTAACTCTACTCTCTAATAAAAGCTTATTGTCAGGAGTTAAACCAAGTAAGAAAATCTTTAAGTTTATATCAATTATCTGAAATTTTCTCTTAAGCCCATTTCTCTAAATTTAGAAAGCAATATTTACTGTTTTTTAATTATATTTTTAGGTACCAAGTTGTTTATATTAACAAAAAAGTAATTTTAAAATGCTGTACCTTGGATTTCTGATGGAAAAGGTGCCAAGAGCTATTGCAAATGGTCCAGGAAATCATATTTGTGTATAATACATTTTCACACATTATCATGCAATTTATATTTTAGATAAAACAGCTGAGAAAGACCATTATAGAGCACTTCTTTTAAGGCAGTGAATAACATGATAATAAAACCAAGACAACAATTTTATTCACCAGAATATCAAAAATAAGCAAATGTTTAGAAACAAATTTCAAGTGGAAGTCTATACATTGAAGACCATAAAACATTGTTGAAAGAAATTAAAGAAAATCAAATTAAATGGAAAGATATTTCACATTTATGGATTATAAGTCTCAGTAATGATAAGATGGAAAATTGATCTATAGATTCAATGCAACCAAATTCCCAGGTGGCTCTGATATGGTTTGCCTCTGTGTCTCAACCCAAATCTCATCTTGTAGCTCCCATAAATCCCAATAATGGGAGGGAACCGGTGGGAGATGACTGAATCATGGGGTGGGTCTTTCCTGTGCTGTTCTCATGATAGTGAATAGGTCTCATGAGATCTGATGGTTTTAAAACAGGAGTTTCTCTGCACACGCTCTCTTTTGCCTGCCAGCATCCATGTAAGATGTGACTTGCTCCTCCTTGCCTTGCTCCATGATTCTGAGAGCTCCCCAGCCACGTGGACCTGTAAGTCCAATTAAATCTCTTTCTTTTGTAAATTGCCCAGACTTGGGTATGTCTTTATCAGCAGCGTGAAAAGGACTAATACAGCTCTTTTGCAGAAATTGACAAGCTCTTCTTAAAATCCATACAGATATGCAAGGGACCCAGAATAGCCAAAACAAACTTGAAAAAAAAAAGTTGGAGGATTAACACTTCCTAATTTCAAAATTATTATAAAGATACATTAGTAAAGATAGTGTTGCTGTAGTAAACAGATAGGCATATATATGAATGGAACTAAACTGAAATTCTCAAAATACCTCCTCACCTTTATACTCCATTGATGTTCAATAAATTGCCAAGTCAATTTGACAGAGGAGAGGTAGTCTTTAACAAATGGTCCTGAGACGGTGAGGTAGCATATACAAAAGATGAATCTACACTATAACCTCACACAATACCCCAAAATCAATTAAACATCTATCATATCAAAATGTAAGAGGTAAAACTTTTAGAAGAAAATCTTTGTAACCTTGGATTAGGCAAGTTCTTAAATACAACACCAAATGCATGATCCATAAAAGAAAATATTGACAATTTGGACTTTATATACATAAAAGCTTTTGTGTTTCAAAAGACAAGAAAAGAAATGACACCTCAAACCAGGAGAAAATATGTGCCAGTCATATGTCTGTAAAGGACTGTTATCAAGAGTAATTAAATAATTCTCACAACTCAATACAACTCAATTTCTTGTCAGTAATAAGACAAATAGCTCAATTAAGAAATGGACAAAAGATTTGAATAGACATCTCAGCAAATATAGGAATAGGAAATAAGCACATGAAGAAATGGTCAAAATCATTAGTCATTATCAAAATGAAAATTAAAACCACAACAACATACCGATATACAACCACTAGAATGACTGCAGCCAAAAGTCAGATAATAATAAATGTTGAACAATAATGTGGAAAATTAGAACATTGCTGGTGGAAATGTGAAATGTTTTAGGCAATTTTAAAACAGTTTGACAAATTTTAAATAGTTAAACATACCACACAGCATAGCAATTCTACTCCTATGTATCTATCCATGAGATATACAAACATTTTCCCATAAAGCCTTGTGAGAGAATGTTCATAAAAGCATTCTTTTATAACAGCTACAAACTGGAATCCAAATATTCATCCACTAGTGAAAGAATTTAAAAAATGTGGTGTGTCCATAAAATGCAGTACAATTCATCAATAAAAGAAACAGACTACTGATAAATTCTATAACCTGAACAAACCTCAAAACATAATGCTAAGTGAGAAAAGCCAGATACAAAAGACTGTGTATTGTACAGTTCTATTTATATGCATTATCCAGAAAAGATAAATCTACAGCAAAAGAAAACAGATCACTGGTTGCTTGAGGCTGGGTCTGAGAGTATTGACTGACAACATTTGGGCATGAAATAACTTTTGGGGTGATGGAAATGTTCTAAACCTTAACTGTGGGAGCAGTTCAACAGCTCTATAAATTTACTGAAAATCACTGAAATATATAATCAGAGTGGGTAAATTATATGTTGTGTAAATTACAAAATAATAAAGCTATAAAATGGCACATGAAAACATATGCTTGTCTGCGCTGCCACCCTAAATCCCATTAAAACAACAGAAAAAAATAACACACATATAAACACAACCACCAGAGAAAGAGAAGAAACTAAAGCACAAGAGAGAAATAAACAACATTTTGAAAGGAAAGCAATGGATAGAAGTGGATGGAAATGATTTATCAGAACAGAAAGAGCTGAACCCTAAGTATTTATGGAAATATTAAGTGAAATAATTTTCTTAGACAGATCTGAGCATAGGCTTTGGATTAGTAGGCCCCATTCCACACATGCCCACAGAAAGTATGTGTGAACTTGAGGTGATATGAAGGGATAAGGATAGTTTTAAAATTGACATAAAATGCTGTTAGACTTCCTGGTCCTCAACGCCAGCTCATATAGTCACATTTCTAACTCAACAGAGGATGAGACATGAGGTTTATCTTCTGGAGAAACTACAGTTGAGAGGTTCTAGACTGCCTGGTGTGATATTACTCATTTCAAAGCTTAGAATATTCCATACTAATCCAATGTCTCAAAAGCTTATGGTGAATTTTAGGGTTTGAGTAAATGCCCCTATTCAGCATAAACTGAAAATAAACTTTTCAATTGTGAAAGAAATAATGAACGTAAATCATTGACAAAAAAATGTAAAAGTTCTTGGAGATAGCCTTAAACAGTTGATGATATCGTTTTTATATATTTTTAGATTCTATTTGGTAGTATTTATGTTGATGTTTTTTGCAATGATTTTTATATGGGATATTGTGCAATTTTCTTTTGTTGTAATGCTCTTATCTGGTTTCCTTATTAGTGTAATTCTGGTCTCATAAATTGAGTTAGGAAGAATTTCTTCCTTAAATAAATTCTGGAAGAATTCCTGGGGAGTTGTTATGATTTCTTACTTAAATATTTGATACAATTTGCCAGTGAAGCCATTTGGACCAGAATTTTTCTTTGTTGGAAGCTTTTAAACTACAAATTTAATTTCTCAGAATTGCATTCAGGTTACCTATGCCTCTTTTGGTGAATTTTGGAAGTTTGCAAGTTTCGAGGAATTCATCAATTTCATCTATATTGTAGAATCTATTGCCATAGGGTTGTTTTTAATATCCCTTTATTATGCTTTTAATATCAGTATTGTCTTCTGTGATTTCCCCAATTTCATTCCTGATATTTCTAATTGGTGTCATATTTTGTTCTTGATCAGTCTGGCTAGAAGTTTATCTATTTTGTTGACTTTTTCAAGGAACCTACTTTTGATTCATTGATTCATCTCTTCTCCTCACTTTTTGTTAAGTATGGTCTTCTTTACCTAGTATCTTCTGGTGAAATCTTGTATCATTGAGGAGACCTTTCTTCTTTTATAGTATAGGCATTGACTGTTACAAATTTTCCTCTCAGCACTGCTTTAGCTGTATCCCACAAGTTCTGGTATATTGTGTTTTTGTTATCACTCAACTCAAAATCTTTTCCATTTGGACCCATGGGGATTGTCCAGAAATATTTCTTTTCTGGTTTCCAGTTTAATTCTGTAACAATCAGAGAACTTAGTTTGGAGTATTTTAAAGTGTTAAGTTTTGCTTTATGGCCCAGAATATGTTCAATCTTTATGATTGTCACCTGTGCATTTTCTTAACAATGTCTTTTGGGAAGCAAAAGTTTTCAATTTTGATGTAGTAGGGATTGTTTGTTGTTACTAAATTGCACTAATGCCCTGCAGAGAGATAATGAGAAAATGAGGGTGGTTCACAAACAATTAAAGGCCAAGTGTGAGAGCCAGAGTGTCTTCAAGGTAGCCTAACAGGAGGCCTCCAATGGGAGAATAGTTACAGCTTAGGGGTAAATTAAGGATTTGCTAATTAGGGTCCTGGAGGTCCAGAAATGTTTAAATTGTCAACCAAAGTAGGTCTGTTATGCAAACGTCAAGTCCACTATTTGATGGGATGCTGAAACATGAGATGGGGACATCTAAGGGGATGGTCTTGAAGATTTTCACTCTATAGATACCCCCTACATCTCTCAAAGCTTTTAGAAGTGGCCCACCATTTTGGAGTAAGAGTTAGTACTTCTCCTATGAGAAAAGAAATTACAGAGGCTTCTCTGATGCAAGGCAACTGGTACTGTCCCTCCCCCCACACAGAGATGTCCCATTTCCTCTCTTGGTTGCCAGGACAATAACTAGGGTTAAATATTAACATAACCTGGAACAGAATGTTATGGGTTTGATAAGGAGGAAAGATGTTACACTCTGAAAGAGTTGCAAAAATTTGCTAGCATGTTCTTCAGAAGCCATAGTATTTTCTGGGATTCGGTTTCGAGGATGATTCTACAAGGAATCTGGAATGTAAGACTAGATTACGAAGAATTTGTTGATTTAGGGGCACTTCTTTAGGACACAGGATTTAACACCCTGGCAAAGACTCCTCGGATGGGACAAACTCACTGCTAGCATGTTTCTTACGAGCCTGGAGAAAGTGATGTCTCACGCTGTGGGAAGTGAAAATGTCAAAGTTGCCCTGGCAGATGGTAGAAGAAGAAATAAAAAGGCTCAGGGGAGGAAGAATGCTGGAATTCATGTATTACGTGAGGCCATAAAACTCACCAGAGTTATGTTCCACAGGAGAACCCAAAAGACTCACCATTCATCAAGGTTATCAAGAATGTGCTAGTGCAAAGGTACTAGCATCACCAAGTTCAGCAGTGGCTCTATTCTGTAGGCCAGGGATGATAGTACTTTGCTTGTTAGCAGCCATGGAGGTGATGGGTAACAGAGTAATAGAGGCAAGAAGTCAGAACTGGCATATTCTCCAATTAAGATAATTAAAAAAAAAAAAAAAAAAAAAAAAAAAAAAAACCCCCAGGGGTTTTTTGAGTTTACTTTAGGTTTGGAATTCAGTCTCCAGTATTCTTTCCATTAAACGAATGTGGCTTTCTTGTTTACTTAGATCTGCCCATAAGCAACAATTCTTTTTCTCCTATATCAAAAGTACTCCACATTGTAGAAATTTAGGGGAAAATGAGATCAAATGAAGATAGAAATAATTTTTGGCATCACTTATAATATTAAGTGAGCATTCTTGCAGCTAAATCTCTGCATTTCCATGATTATTTTTAAAAATAAATTCCTAGAAGCAGAATAGCTGTGTCCTAGCTGATGCACGTTTTTAGAGTTTTTGGTACATATTGCCAGATTGCCTCCAGAGACTCACCAGATTACATTCCCAAATTAGGCCTATCAACATTCCCATTCCCCATTACATTGCCAACATGAGTTACTATAATTTTGTATGATTTAGCAAGTTTAAGAGGTGAAATTGTGTCTCACTTTATTTACATCACTTTATTATTTTTGAAATTGAACTTTTTCATATTTTATCTAGTCTTTACATTTGTTTGCTTTTTGTATTCCTTTTTCAAATTTACAGTTGCCAATTTTGGGGAAACTTTACTTTTTTTTAATTTATAATAGGACTTTAAGCAGCAGGGTTTTATTTTTTTTTCTTATTTGTAATTTGCCTTCAAATTTTCTTCATAGTATTTTTTCCTGATATAAGGTTTTATTGGTTTGCTGTATTTTGTTACATCATGTATGATGGCTTTGCTTTATCAACTAAATTGACATGGCATTTTAATCATATATTTATATCTGATATAATGTGATATCTGCCGGGAGGTTCTGTTCTGTTTCAATGTGTTGACTCTTTCGGTGATAATATTATGCTTTTTAAATTATTTTGTAATATAAGCACCCTCTAATTTTTTTATTTTACACAGTTTTCTTGATGTGTTTCATACATTTATTTTTTTCCTGATTAACATATTAGTTTTAAGTTCCAGAATCAATTTCATTGTTTCTTATATTGTGTTCAGTGTATAGAGTAATTCGGAAAGAATAGACATTTGTATACTATGGAGTCTTCATATTCAATAACATGGCATGTGTCTTGTTTATTCTTATGCAGCTGTGTTTTTATAAATGAGGTTTGCGACATTTTGATATATTTTAATTTTTTAAAATTATTCTTTTAAATATACTTAGTATTTTATTTCTTCCCCTTCCTATCTTCATCAGCTTCTTCATTGAAGTTGTATTTAGTGGTCACATACTAAGACCCACTTTCTTGGCCTACCAAATACTCCATGCATCTTTTGCCAAAATAGAACACGTTCAGATATACAGGATAATTAAAAAGGAGGGCAAACGCTGAGGCAAACAGATATCTAAGGAAAGAATGGCTGTGCTTTAGGGTCTTAGAGACGATGCTTGATGGAAATTTGACTCATCGATTCAATAAAGTAGTTTAATTGATTCTGAGAGTTCGGTGTAAGAGATTGCTAATTCCTATTTGCAGGCTGTGGTTATTGTAAGCCTGCCAGTTCACTATGATGATGAGGAAGAACTCTCTTCAGTAACTTGAGAAGCCATTTGGGCTAAGAAGGATAGAGCTGGTGCCAATCAGTGTGAAAGCGTTAGTAGAAAGCAATCATGGTTTCCATCAGACGTATCATTCTCATTAATGAGTATGATATTTTAATGGAGTTGTACAGTATTGCATGTGTTTGACCTGACTCAAAACTGTTTTTCCCTCCTAAGCCTCTGGGTCTGTGATGGGAGGTTCTGCCATGAAGGTCTCTGAAATAACGTGGAGGCATTTTCCCCATTGTCTTGGCTATTGATATTCCACTCCTCTTTATTTATGCAAATTTCTGTACCTGGCTTGAATTTCTTCCTGGAAAATGGTTTTTTCTTTTCTACCGTATGGTTAGGTTGCAAAATTTCCAAACTTTTACACTCGACTTTCCTTTTAAATACAAGTTTCAGTTTCAGATAATCTCTTTGTTCCTGCGTATGGGCATATGCTATTAGCATCAGCCAGGTCACATCTTGAATGCTTTGCTGCCTGGAAATTTCTTCTACCAGATATACTAAATCATCTCCGAGTTCAAAGTTCCACAGATTTCTAGAGCAGGGGCACAATGCTTCCAGTCTTTTTGCTAAAGCATAGTAAGAGTGACCTTTATTCCAGTTCCCAGTAAGTTTTTCATCTCCATCTGAGACCACCTCAACCAAGAATTCATTGTGTCCATATCACTGTCAGCCTTTTGGTCAAAACCATTCAACAAGTCTCTAGGAAGCTCCAAACCTTCCCTCATCTTCCTGTCATCTACTGAGCCCTCCAAACTCTTCTAACCTCTGCTTGTTACCCAGTTCCACAGTCACTTCCACATTTTCAGATATCTTTATAGCAATGCCCCACTTCTCCAGTGCCAATTTTCTGTATTAGTTGTTCTCACATTGCTATAAAGAACTACCTGAGACTGGATAATTGATGAATAAAAGAGGTTTCGTTCACTCACAGTTCCACAGGCTGTACAGGAAACATGAATGTGAGGCCTCAGGAAACTTACAATCATGGCAGAAAGGCAAAGGGGACACAAGCACATCTTCACATGGCAACAGGAGAGAGAGAGCAAAGAGGGAAGTGTTAAACACTTTAAACAATCAGATCTCATGAGAACTCAATCACTATCACAAGGACAGCAAGAGGGAAATCTGCCCCCATAGTCCAATCACCTCCCACCAGGTCCCTCCCCTAACATTGGGAATTACAATTCAAGATGAGATTTGGGTGAAAACACAGAACCAAATCATATCAAACTGTATTCATCTATTTTAAGGATTAAAAGGAAAATTTTAAGATTGACGTTTTAAGGGTACACTAACTATTCAATTTGACACACAAAAAAATATTTTTTCAAAGCAGTTTCTGAAACCAAGAGAATAAACCATATGGTACTTTTTTCATGGATCCCAACTCTTAATTTTATGCAGTTTAGCACTTTATCATATACTCTCCTTTCTTTTGGGATATTTATGCTGAGAGTGTTAATTCTATCTCCCCAGTGAAGTTATAAAACCACTGAAGGCATATATACAGTGCAACACTACATGGCACTGCAGCATTGGAGTTCACTTCAACAATGTGTTAATTCATTTTGGCTAAAATATTACCAAAGTTTGATATATTCTTCTATTTTTATTTGAACTATTATAAACACAAGTCTGATTTGTATTTAGATAACACATTTTTTTTGAGGTGGAGTCTTGCTCTGTTACCAGGCTGGAGTGCAGTGGTGTGATCTCTGCTCACTGCAACCTCCGCCTCCTGGGTTCAAGTGATTTCCCTGCCTCAGCCTCCTGAGTAGCTGGGACTACAGGTGCATGCCACCATGCCTGGTTAACTTTTTATATTTTAGTAGAGAAAGGGTTTCACCATGTTGGCCAGGATGGTCTCCATCTCCTGACCTCATGATCTACTCGCCTTGGCTTCCCAAAGTGTCAGGATTACAGGCATGAGCCACCACGCCTGGCTGATAACACTTTTGTTGTGGCATGAAAGGTAAATTTAAGGAGGATGAGAATGGAGGAATGAAAAGTTGAAATACTATTACAACAGCACATGGGAAATACAACAAAAGTCTGATGGGGCCAGGAGTAGTAGGCATGGAGAACAAGACAGATTTGAAACCTGCTTATGAGGAAAAATACGCAGGATTTAATTGACAGGATTTAGCAGCATAGATTATGTAGTCAAGGATAATTCCTAGAGTTGACTTAAATCATGAAATTTAGGTTTGAACTTTAGTAAACTTTTAGTTGTATGATTTTGGGCACTCAAAGGTTTATTTAAGTGTCCTTTGTTTTTTTCACCATTTATAAAATTGTGCATACTAATACCTACCACATAAGGTTGTTGTGTGGATTAAATTGAATCTATAACATGCTTTGTCAACTGTAAATCACTTCATGAAAGTTAGACATTATTTATTTCATTACAAATACTATATATTAAGGTGCTACTGATAGACATTTTTAGATCTATGTACAAATAACATTAATAATATCTGTATCTTTTTTCCCTGGGTGTGAGAGGGTATTTCAAAGGAGACATTGATGAAGTATTTTCAATATCCTATAACTTGTTTCCCTTGTTGCCAGAATACACACTAGAGTATAATGAAAACTGAAATGCTAGAATACAAACCATTCTTTAAGACCTAGCTCAAATTCTAGGCCCTCAATATATTGGTGGTAAAGTCACACTCTATCCATTGGCCTTATCTTTCTCATCTCTAAAGCTAGGGTATTGGACAAAGTTCTTATTTCTACCACTGGATAGTAACTAGCTCTCAACTCTCAACATTTATATTAATCCATTTCAACAAGAACTACTGGCCTAGTTTCAACCTTTGTCAACCTAATGGTAATGACAGCCTTTCCAATGGAGAAAGTAACTCCTATTTTCCTACAGCTTCATCAGGAAATACTGAGCTTGTATTTTTTTTCCTTGCTCTTCTTATCCAAAGGACAATCTGGGCCATGTATCTTGGAGGCTGAGTTTTCCTAAGACCAAGGTTAGATATTGTTGTTTTCCATAGTGTGGCTCCCTGTATTCCTCTAATGGTAAAAGCTTTCCTCTCCTAGCTTCTCATTCCATTATTGAAGGCAAATTTTCATATTCCTTAAGGCCTACCTCAAACACAGCTTATTTATGAAATTCTCCCTCTTCCCCAGAGTTTGCTTTTTTTAATGCTGAAGGCTGAACTAGTTCATTTGTTTAGAGGCAATTTTTTGCAAATACTGTATTCTTTGTCATGTATGGTAACTGAAGTTTCTGTTCCTTAGCTTGTATTCAGCTAGTGTTTTGATAGAGATTACCTTGCACTTCAGGAGCACAAAGAGACAAACAAAGGACACCTCTCCCAGTATTTGCAGATTAGCTCTGTGCCAGGGCGCTCCTTCAACACTTAGGCTTGCACTGAACCTAGGATTCAGCCCAAAGTAAAAGCTTAGGTCTTAGCATGTGTCTCTGGTTGTGTGCATGATTTCCTAAATTACCAGGTATAAACTGCTGCTTTTGAAAATCCTAGGTTCACAAAGAAATTCTCCCAAGGTTTTTTCTCGTTCCTTAGTTGTTGTTGTTGTTGTTGTTGTTGTTGTTTTTATGTTTTGACTATAATTTTTTTGTTCCCAGCATCTAAAGATTGTTAGTTTAGCTTGCAGTGTTTTCCAGTAAAGTCTACCATTTTTCTAGCTTGAGCCCCAAGTTAGGCAAAATAGATATGAGTGTCTTGCATTAGTTTTCCATGTAACCCCTAGACAGGTTGGAACATATATCCACAACAGTTTCTGAATAAGGTATGCTCTGCTCCCTTCTAGAACCAGGGGCCATGGTCTCACACTAGGAAAACAGACTGCTACTGTTTAGTGACCAAGACTACTGCCATACAGGAAAGGGGATGGAGTGAGGGCAGGTAAAAACATCACACAACAGTTTTATATTGCCTTTTTCTTGATTCACTGTTAGTTTGTTTACTGCAAACTTTCAATAGTTTTCTGGAGTTCTGACAAAGTTGATTTTGACAGTTTCTGATTGTTTTTTGGTGTTTGGAGTGGGGGCTGAGCGTGGGATGAAAGTGGGGAGGTACCTACTCTACCATTTATGCTGATGTGACTCATTTATCTTTTATAATTACTTAATTAGCTAAACCAGTGCTTTTTATTTTTTGTGTGTGTAGACTTGAATTTCTGTCTGGGGTCATTTGCTTTCAGTCTGAATAACTTTCTGTAATATTTCTTGCAAGGAAATTCTGCTAGCAATGAATTCTCTGTTTTCATTTATTTGAGAATGCTTTTATTTTCTCTCCATTTTAAAATACAGCTTTGCTGAATATTGGATTTTGGTTGTTCATTTTTTTCTTTGAGCACTTTGAATATGTTACCACACTGCTTTCTGATGTACAAAGTTTCTTATGTGAAGTCAGCTATTAACTTTATTGGTGCTCCCTTTTAAGTAATGAACCATTTTCTTTTGCTGTTTTAATATTTTCTCTTTTTTTGTCCTTAAGCCCTTTTACTATTATGTGACTATTTTCAGATCTCTATTTTCTCATATTTGGAGTTCGCTGAGATATTTGAATGTGTAGTTTAATGTTTTCAAGAGTTTGGGGAAGTTTTGAGCCATTATTTCTTCAAATTTTTTTTATCCCTTTTCTCTCTCTTCTCTTTCTGTCACCCCCATTATGCATATATTGGTGCACATAATGCTCTTCCACATTTCTCTAAGGCTCTGTTCTTCTTTCTTGTTCTTCAGATTGCATAATCTCTATTAATCTATCTTTAAGCACACTAATTCTTTCTCTTGCCAGTTTAAATCTGTTGAGCTCCTCTAACAATTTTTTCATTTTAGTTATTGTACTTTTCATTTCCAGAATTTCCATATGGCTCTTTTAAAGTTATTATTTTTAATTGACAAATAATAATTTTATGTATTTATAGAGTACTGTGTGATGTTTTCATTAAAGTATACAAAAGTGGAATGACTAAATCAAGCTAAACCGTATCCATCACCTCACTTACTTATCATTTTTGTGGTGAGAGACATTTGAAATGTACTATCTTAGCAATTTTGAAATGCATACTACGTTATTATTAATTATAGTCACCACACTGTGCAATTGATTTCAAAAAGTTATTCTATATGGCTAAATGAAACTTTGTACCTTTTGACCAACATCTCCCCATTCCCTTCCTCCACCCAACCAGCCTCTGGTTATCCCCATTCTACTCTCTACTTCTGTGGGTTTAACTTTTTTATATTCCTCATATAAGTGAGATCATGCGGTATTTTTCTTTCTCTGCCTAGTTTATTTCACTTAGTGTAATGTCCTCCAGGTTCATCGATGTTGTTGCAAGTGTCAAGATTTCCTTCTTTTTAAAGGCAGAACAGTATACAATTGTGTATATGTACCACGATTTGTTTATCCATTCATTTATTGGTAAACATTTAGGTTGATTCCATATCTTGACTATTGTGAATAATGCTTCAATGAACATGAGAGTGTATAGTTGCTGGCTGAATTACTTTAATACAGTCTGTTTTCCCCCGCAGTGAGAGGCCTGTGATGTTGCTCTTCATAGGATGCAGTTTGGGCATGCACACAGTTACATGACAATAATTTTACCAATCCTTTGTTTGACTCTTTCCCTGACAACACCCAGCAGAATATAAGCTCCACTAATTGCAGGCCCATTACTCTATTGCTTTAAATTTTAAAGTTCATTTTAGTACCATTTACTTATTTCAAGAATACTCTAACTTCTAGAGAAAAAAATGTAAGCGGTTACAGAAATCATAGTGACATTTATCCTCAGATGAGTCAAAATACAATACTAAAAACCTTGAGAGTAAGCAGGTATGGCTTTAGCAGAGTGACCTTAGAATACTGATAATTGTTGTGTTCATGGTGATGGCAATAAAGGAGCAGTTAGATTAGAATTTTTGAAATTTCTATTTTAAAGAGATAAAAATTGTTAATAAATGAATGTTTCCAATGTTTCCTTCTTCCTGCTTGCTAAAGGGAATTCAAGCCTGGTATACCTTGCTTTCTTCTTTTCCTGCACACTAGAAAGAGGGTTTGCCTTATCAGACTCACTCTTGAATTTCTGTGACATAGAACAAATCAAGAGTAAAAAAGGAGGGTGAGAGAATAAGATATTAATAATAGGTACATAAAGGGAAGAGCTAGAGGGAATTATAAGGGGTTATGAGGAGAACTGTGATTTGTGAAGAAAATTGATGAAAGAGAATGGGACGTCTTAAGGAAGTATTGCTGTGTATGAATCCGTGTTCATAGTAGTACCGAAGCAGGATATTTCCCTGACCCCTTCACAGGTGTAAACTGGAGTGCACAGGTGCTGGCTGAGGTGAACTTCACTCACTCGCTGCTCCACCTCTTGTAGGGGGGGAGCTCATGTGTGTGAGTGCAGGAACCAGGGTGAGTGCTTTTGGACACTAGCAGGATCAAATTTCATACCCACCCCATGGCAGCATCTAGGGGAGCATGCTTGCGACCCCTGAAGCCCCAGAGGAAGTGTTACAGTGCCCTTTTAGCTTTGCCATCCACAGATGGCTTAGGTATTAACAACTCAGTGGAGAGTTAGTATGACAGCCTTTTGTACCCACACTCATGGCACCTGAGCTCTTGTCCAGTGTCCAGGAAGAATGAGGTCACATGAATGAATTGAAGATGGTAAATGCGGGAGATTTTATTGCTGGTGAAAATAGCTCTCAGTGGGAAGGGGAGCTGAAGGGGATGGATGGGAAGATAATCTTCCCATGGAGTCTGGCCCTCCCCACCTGGACTCCTCTCTGAAGTTATGCCATCAAGCTTTCCCTCTGAAGTCAAGCTACTTCTCTGTGACATCCAACTGTAGTCCCCAGCATCCAGCTGCTTCTCTCTCTCA
Source organism: Rhinopithecus bieti (assembly GCF_001698545.2). Taxonomy (NCBI): domain Eukaryota; kingdom Metazoa; phylum Chordata; class Mammalia; order Primates; family Cercopithecidae; genus Rhinopithecus; species Rhinopithecus bieti. Next base: position 234,377 of record NW_016814845.1, on the reverse strand, counting down.
CTGGTTGAGCCTGGGGCTTTCATGGGCACATGATGGGGGAACGGGGGGGGGGTACATGGGTGGTTTTGGAAAAGGCAGCATTCAAGCTAGAAAGCAGGAATGTATGTTCTCACTTTAGGCCTCTATATCAGCCTTTTCAGTTTGAGAGTGGGAGTCTTGCTGCGAGCCTGCCCTCTTCTACCCCTATCAGTACTAGTTATTTTCCTTTTTTTTTTCCTGCAGATTTATTCTCTACCATTCTCTTCTCTGATTTGCACACCTGTAGGCTCTATATCTCCCAGGTCTCTAGTTGGGGCTTCTTCAGATTCGATCAATGGAAGGCACTAGCATGAGATCAAATAATGAGAAAAGAGAGATGTTGGGTACGGTATTGATTCCCTACCCCACAACTAACCTGGTTATGCTTTTGGCAGTGGCTTCATTCCTTTATTAAGTGTTAAAACTTCTGTTGAGAAGCCCTACTTTTATGGCTACAGTGTCCACTGAGTTTTAGTAACGCCACTCCTTGTCTTGTTTCCTTCACTTCTGGACATGGTCCCAGCTTCCCTCTGTTATTAGTCCCCAGGCATGTCACTGTCTTTGTTGGTTTTCCCTACCCTGACTATATCTTCATAAAAATGGCCCCTATATTAAACCTTCCTCAATTACACCATTTGAGCATTCTATCTATGTCCTGGTGAGACTCTAACTGATACAGCAATGTTTAAGCAATACAAATGATGGCCAAGCATGGTGGCTCATGCCTGTAATCCCATCCCTTTAGGAGGTTGAGGAGGGAGGATTGCTTGAGGCCAGGTGTTCAACATTACAGTGAGCTATGATTGCTGCGCTCAGTGACAAAGTGACACCTTGTCTGTAAAACAATAAAATAAATAAAAGTGAAAACTTGGCTTATTTTGAAATTTCTCTTGATTGCACAGACTGTTTTGGCCAGGATGCAACTCTAGGACTAAACACATGAATAGCAACCTTGTAAGTGTCTTACAATATGGGGTAATTTTAGCCTCTTATGTAAAGTTCTATAACTCTAACGATGAAAGAGGCATGAGAGAATGAATTATGTTTCTGGCAGGGCTCTGAGGTAACACTGGATAAATTTAGAAGAGAAATAGATAGATTCCATAGTTATTGCTGTATCTGCAGGCTTCATGATTTTAGATATGTAATTTCATTTCCTAATGGCTCTGACTTGCCTTAATGAAGTCAGCTAATGCTTTCTTTTAATTTTAATAGAAACTAATTTTATTTCCTCCTTGCCTTTCTAAATTATAATTTCTCCTCCATCACCAAAAGAGCTATGGTGACATATGTCGGCTGCCTGGATGCCTAGAATCAGTACTTAGTAGGTTTTAACCATAATATATAGCTACAGAATATAATACTTATTAAGAGATGCTGATGCACATAGCAACCTTGTGGCAATGTTTGATTCCAAACAGACAATTCAGGAGCCACACTTATAATTGTAGCCCTTTCGGTAACATTTTCGGCTGTTCCTGATGATTGGTTGTTAGCACAGTATGACCAATGAGAAGGCAGTTGCTTTCCTTGGCTCTCTATATCTTCACCTCTTTCCTTCTTTATACAGGACTTTCTGTTTTGCCCAGTAGGCACATTCATGAAGAGCTGCATATGGAGAAAGATTATTCTAAAATGCACTATTGAAAGAAAATCCTGGTGTGAATCTTTTCTATAAAGAAATGGCTTCTAATTTATCTTCAAGCAAATTCAACATAGGAAATACCAATTTTACATAATAAATTGTGGTATATTTGTAACATGTTTGCTTTATCTCAGCAGTTCTTAGAGCATTTGGAGAGTCTAGCTAGGAAAACAAGTGGACTCTCATAAGCATTTGCATCTTTCAGCTATTTTTTGAATTAAATTATTTGTAATATCTGGGCTTTTGGCCACCACTTTGGTTTGTCTGGGAAGAATCTTTATGGCTTATCCTAGGCAAGGCAAATAGGGCAGCCTATTTGGCAACACTGCTGTCTGCATCCCTTCTAGCAGAGATATTTATCTCTTGATCTTCCTTTCCTACGTACTCAGAAAAGGCTGCCCACAATGATTTTTAGCTCAGCTTTTCAATTCCTAGACTTCTCCGATGAGTCAGTATGAGCTCTTCATGAATGGAGATCATCATGCATCTGGAGCAAAGCTGGAAGACCACTGAGCCTCCCATCAGAGCATAACTTACCCTGACAAGCCCACATCCTGTCAAGCCGATCTGGCTGAAGTTTTCAGAGCACACATACACAGAGGAGACCAAGGAGCCTTTAGAAGTTATTAATTTTCCCTCCTGCCTCTTGTAACAGCATATTAAATGTTCTGGTTTAATGAGTTGTTTATTTTAACCTCCCGCCTATAATCCCCAGATTGTTATACAAGAGCCTTTCCAAACCCAGAAGGCAAAAATGCTTTGTCTCTAGTTACAGTCGCAAAAAAAGAAGTGCCATGCCTAACCATCCTCCACTTTCTGGCCTTCCTAGGCCCATGTTTTTGTCTGTGTCTTAAGTTCTTATACTCTAAGAGGCCAAGAAAAAATGAGAGCAAAGTGGAAAGTGAATAACCGCTTACTGAGCACTTATTATGTGATAGACTCTTGTGCTAGGGGCTTTACATATAGCTTTTTTGTTAATCCTCATTAAACCTTAGTTTATAGGTGCTATTACTAGTTCCATTTGACAAATGAGAAGACTAAAGTCAACTTGATTGAAGTCACAAAATATACATTCAATGGCAGACCTGGGATCTGAACTCAGGTTTATCTGAATCCAAAATCTGTACATTTCTCATCATACCAAGATACCTCCCACTTTTTAAAGCACCCATCTCTCTGAGTTTCCTGTCCATTTTGAACTGGCTTCTTATGACTGAACAATGTCCCTGACAACATTACCTTAAAGTATAAAATATGTTTACAGCCCATCTCCCTGCCCCTTGTTAGGACTTCACTTACAATATGAGATGATGTGCAGGAATCATGAACTTTAATACACTGCCAAGATCCTCCTGTACTTGCTTATAGAAATGGATTTAATATTCTATTTTAGAATCAGAATGTTTGCATTTTTCATGCTACTTTTCTTACACTCACAGCCTCTCCCACACTCACACCTCAGACTGAACTGGTGTTGGCATTGTTCTGTGGTGCTTCTCCTCCTCACCGAATAACCATGAGCTGGAGTGAAAAGGCAGCAGGAAACTAGTTATGGCCATGTGACCAAAGATACTAAATGCTTCTAAATCTCAAGGAACCAGCTAGGGTCTGGGTTTTACCCTAAAGTTTGTCAACCTTTCTAAGGTTGCCACTGCTAACCTCTAGGTACTACTGTTGCTTTAGCCACATCACTTATTATAGGTGCTGTTCAGAAACACCCACTCAGAATGTCCCTGCTGCCACTTGAAGTTTCCTGAACTTCTTTTGGCTGTATGGCTTTCTGCATAGCTAGAGCTTCCAGGGTCTCCTGGTTTTGGTGGAGGTTGAGCAGCCATGAGAACTCCCTGCAACTGGTGATAAGAGAAGACAGAGCTGATGAGGAGTGAATTAATAGGCTCCCCCTGGACCTCCTAACCCATCTGGCAGCGGTTATTAGTTCTTTTAACTTATATGTACCCCTTAACCAAGTGTTCTCTAGTTTATTAACTTAGTCAGGCCTTAAATAGCTGGCAACATTGGGCTATCAAATGTAAGATAGGGGAAATTTTCATCATGTGACCCTTTCAGACCTCCCAAGTGACTCTATGGAAGAGGCCTTCACAGCCATAAAGTGTATCAGGGAAAATCAAGACAGATCAGGAAATTTTGTTTCAAAAATCCCCTTAAAGAAATATGATGGCCTAATTAGACACTGGCCAATTAGAATGGATGCAAACAATAGGTAGGGAAGTACAGGAGTGTATTAGCCAAACGTCAGCCATGTTGGGAGTTATTATTATTTTACTGATAAGGAAGATATGTGATCAAGAAAGATTGGAAACATGCTTTAGCAGTCATCTAGCTAACCCTTTGCTTTTAAGGATTAGGTATAAACTTAATTTTTTAGTCTTCCCAAGGCTCTGCCAAGACCTGTCTTGGTGAAACTTTGCTGGCTGTGAGCAGAACATTTAACAAAAGACAGTGGAGCTTTTGGCTGTTTCTCTAGATGTCTTTCTTCCTTATCACTCTTTTATTCTCTATAAACTGACCACTGATTCTATGCGAATTTCTGGAATCAACCTACGTGTCTGTTTTGTTATTGTTGCTTTTTTTTTCTGTTAACTCCTCAGTTGGTGATTATGGCTGTGCTGCTACAAACTAGTGGCATATTGACTCAAGTGTCAATAAGGAAGGTTTACATATCATTCAGTCTCTTGCTGACAGGTAGTACTGCGTTCAAACATATGGCAATGCTTTTTTTTTTCAGCAACAGATGCCTATTTAGATACTTGAAAAACCTTGTAGGCACATAGTAGGTGTATATATTTATGAGTTACATGAGATATTTTGATACAGGCATGTAGCACATAATAATCACATCAGGGTAAATGGGGTAGCCATCATCTCAAACATTTATCCTTTGTGTTACAAATAATCCAATTATACTCTTTCAGTTATTTTAAAATGTAACATTAAATTATTTTTAATTACAGTCACCCTGTTTTGCTAGCAACTACTAGGTCTTATTCACCCTTTCTAACTTTTATTGTACCCCTTAACCATCCCCACTTATTACCTACTCATGCCCACTACCCTTCCTAGCCTCTGATAAACTTTCTTTTATTCTGTATCTCCATTAATTAAATTATTTTGATTTCTAGCTGCCACAGATAAGTGAGAACATGTGAAGATTGTCTTTGTGTGCCCAGGTTACTTCACTTAACATAATGACATCTAGTTTCATCCATGTTGTTGCAAATGACAAGATCTTACGGTTTTATGGCTGAATACTAAGTACTCCACTGTGTATTTGTTCTATATTTTCTTCATCCATTCATCTGTTGATGGACACTTAGGTTAAATCCAAATCTTGGCTGCAATGAATTGTGCTATAATAAACGTAGAAGTGTATCTCTTTGATCTGCTGATCTCCTTTCTTTTGGATATTATCTAGGAGTGCGATATGTTGGCTGTATTTTTAGTTTTTTGAGAAACCTCCAAACTTTTCTCCATAGTGGTTGTACTAGTTTACATTTCCACCAACAGTGTATGAAGGTTTCCTTTTCTCCACATCCTTACCAGCATTTCTTACTGCTGACTTTTGGATATAAGCCATTTTAACTGGGGTGAGATGATATTGCATTGTAGTTTTGATTTGCATTTCTCTGGTAATCAACGATATTGAGCACTTTTTTATGTACTTCTTTGCCATTTGTATGTCTATTGAGAAATATCTATTTAGTTCTTCTGCCCATTTTTAATTGGATTATTAGCATTTTTTCCTATAGAGTTGTTTGAGCTACTTACATATTCTGGTTATGAATTATTAACCCCTTGAGAGATGGATAGTTTACAGATATTTAATCCCATTCTGTGTGTTGTCTCTTCACTTTGTTGATTGCTTCCTTTTTTTGCAGAGACTTTTTAACTTGATGTGCTCCAATTTGCCTATTTTTGCCTTGGTTACCTGTGCTAATGGGGTATTACTGAAGAAATCTATGCTTAGTCCAGTGTCCTGTAGAGTTTCTCGAATGTTTCCTTGTAGTAGTTTCATGGTTTGGGTTCTTAGATTTAAACCTGTAATCCATTTTGATTTGATATTTGTATATAGTGAGATATAGGAGTCAAGTGTGATTCTTCTGCATATGGATGCCTAGTGTTGCCAGTACTATTTATTGAAGAGGCTGTCCTTTCTCTGATATATGTTCTTGGCACCTTTGTCAAAACTAGCTCACTGTAGATGTATGGATTTATCTCTGGCTTATCTATTCTGTTCCACTGATTTATGTGTCTGTTTTTATGCCAGTACCATGCTGTTTTGTTTATTATAGCTCTGTAGTATAATTTAAAGTTGGGTATTATTTCTGGGCTTTCTATTATGTTCCATTGGTCTCTGTGTCTGTTTTTGTACCAGTGCCATGCATCTAATCTCTGACAAAATGAAGAAAAAGAAGCAACTGGGAAAGGACTCCCTCTTCAGTAAATGGTGCTGGGATAACTGGCTTGGCATTTGCAGAAGATTGAAACTGCACCCATTCATTACACCATACACAAAAATCATCTCAAGATGGCTTAAAGACTTAAATGTAAAACCTAAAACTGTAAAAAACCCTGGAAGATAACCTAGGAAATACCATTCCTGACATAGGACCAGGCAAAGATTTTGTATTAGTGTGTTCTCACACTGCTAATAAAGACATACCTGAAGCTGAATAATTTCAAAGGAGAGAAGCTTAATGGACTCACAGTACCACATGGCTGGAGGGCCTTCACAATCATGGCGGAAGGCAAAGGAGAAGCAAAGGCGTATCTTACATGGCAGCAGGCAAGAGATCATGTGCAGGAGAACTCCCCTTTATAAAACCAACAGATCTCATGAGACTTAGTCACTGTCGTGAGAACAGCATGAGAAAACTCTACCCCCATGATTCAATTACCTCACAGTGAGTCCCTCCCATGACATGTGGGGTTATGGGAGCTACAATTCAAGATGGGATTTGAGTGGGGACACAGCCGAACCAAACCATGTTATTCCACCCCAACCCCTCCCAAATCTCATGTACTTACATTTCAAAACCAATTTTGCCTTCCTGACAGTCTCCCAAAGTCTTAACTCATTTCAGCCTTAACTCAAAAGTCCACAGTCCAAAGTCTCACCTGAGACAAAGCAAGTCCCTTCTGCCTAGGAGCCTGTAAAATCAAAAGCAATTTAGTTACTTCTTAGATACAATGGGGGTACAGGCATTTGGTAAATACACCCATTCCAAATGGGAGAAATTGGCCAAAACAAAGGGGCTACAGGCCCAATTCAAGTTCTAAATCCAACAGGGCAGTCATTAAATCTTAAAGTTCTAAAATGATCTCCTTTGACTCCATGTCTTATATCCAGGGCATGCTGATGCAAGAGATGGGCTCCCACAGGCTTGGGCAGCTCCACCTCTATGGTTTTGCAGGGTACACCCCTGCTCCTGGCTGCTTTTACAGGCTGACATTGATTGTCTTTGACTTTTCCGGGTGCACAGTACAAGCTGTTGGTGGATCTACCATTCCAGGGTGTGGAGGACGGTGGCCTTCTTCTCCCTGCTCCACTAGGCAGTGCCAAAGTAGGGACTCCTGCAAATTCCTGCAGCCAGCTTGAATTTCTCCCCAGAAAATGAGATTTTCTTTTCTATTTCATTGTTAGGCTTCACATTTTCCAATCTTTTATATTCTGCTTCCTCTTGAATGCTTCGCTGCTTAGAAATTTCTTCCCCCAAATACCCTAAATTATCTCTCTCAAGTTGAAAGTTCCACAAATCTCTAGGGCAGGGGCAAAATGCCACCAGTCTCTTTGCATAGCAAGAATGATCTTTACTCCAGTTACCAACAAGTTCGTCTTCTCCATCTGAGACCACCTCAGCCTAGATTTATTGTCCATATCACTATCAGCATTTTGATCAAAGCCATCCAACAAGTCTCTAGGAAGCTCCAAACTTTCCCCCATTTTCTTATCTTTTACTGAACCCTTTAAACGTTCCAACCTCTCCCTATTACCCAGTTCCAAAGTCACGTCCACATTTTCAGGTATCTTTACAGTAGTGCCCTACTACCTGGTACCAGCTTACTGTATTAGTCTGTTCTCATGCTGCTCATAAAGACATATCCGAGACTGGGTAATTTATAAAGGAAAGAGATTTAATGAACTCACAGTTCCATATGGCTTGGTAGGCCTCACAATAATGGCAGAAGCCAAAGGAGAAGCAAAGTCATGTCTTACATGGTGGCAGGCAAGAACAGCATAGGAAAACCCTGGCCCCATGATTCAATGACCTCCCACTGGGTCCCTCCCATGACAAGTGGGGATTATGCAAGCTGTAATTCATGATGAGATTTGGGTGTGGACACAGCCAAACCAAACTACATCTGATTTAATGATGAAAACATGAAAAGTAATTGCAATGCAAACAAAAAATGACAAATGGGATCTAACTAAACTAAAGAGCTTCTGCACAGCAAAAGAAAATATCAGCAGATTAAACAGAGAACCTACAGAAAGGGAGAAAATTTTTGCAAACTCTGCATCCAAAGAAGGTCTAGTAGCCAGAATCTTATAAGGAATGCAGATGAATTTGCAAGCAAAAAACAACCCCATTTTTAAAAAGTGGACAAAGGGCTTAAACAGATACTTTTCAAAAGAACACATGCACATGGCCAGTATGCATATGCAAAAATGCCCAACATCACTAGTCATTAGATAAATGCAAATCAAAACCACCATGATATACAATCTCATGCCAGTCAGAATGGCTATTATTAAAAAGTCAAGGGGCAGGTGTGGTGGCTTTGGCCTGTAATCCCAGCACTTTGGGAGGCCGAGACAGGCAGACCTTGAGGTCAGGAGATTGAAACCATCCTGGCTAACACAATGAAACCCTGTCTCTACTAAAAATACAAAAAATTAGCCAGGCAAGGTGGCGCACACCTGTAGTCCCAGTTACTCAGGAGGCTGAGGCAGGAGAATCGCTTGAACCTGGGAGGTGGAGGTTGCAGTGAGCCGAGATCGCACTACTGCACTCCAGCCTGGTGACAGAGAGAGGCTCTGTCAAAAAAAAAAAAAAAAAAAAAAAAAAAAAAAAAAAAAAAAAAAAAATAACAGATGCTGGTGAGGTTGTGGAGAAAAGGGAAGGCTTTTACACTGCTGGTGGTAGTGTAAATTAGTTCAGCTATTGAGGAAAGTAGTATGGCGATTCCTCAAAGAACTTAGAATACCATTTGACTCAGAAAGCCCACTATTTGGTGTATGTCATCGTAAAGACACTTGCATGCATATGTTCATCACAGCACTATTCACAATAGCGAAGATATGAAATCACCCTAAATGCCCATCAATGGTAGAGTGAATAAAGAAAATGTGGAACATATACACCATGGTATACTATGCGGCCATAAAAACAATGAAATCATGTCCCTTGCAGCAACATGAATGGAGCTGGAAGCCACTGTCCTAAGCAAACTAATGCAAGAAAGAAAAACAAATACCACATTTTCTCATAAGTGGTAGCTATAATATGAGAACACATAGACACAAAGAGGGGAAGAGCAGACACTGAGGCCTACCTGAGCTTGGAGGGTGGGAGGAAGGAGAGGAACAAAAAACTACCTATTGGATACTAGGCTCTTTACAACGGTAACAACATAGTCTGTACACCAAATCCCCTAGACACTCAGTTTACCTATATAACAAACCTGCACCTGTACCCCGAAGCTCAAATAAAACTTATAAAAATTACTGATCAGAAAAGACTTTCAAAATAAAGTCTGTTTATGATGAATCATCTTTTGATGTACTGTTGAATTTGGTTTGCTAGTATATTGTTGAGGATTTTTGCATCAATATTCATCAGGAATAGTGCCCTATAGTTTTCTTTCCTTTGACGTGTCTTTGGTTTTGGTATCACAATAATATTGTCCTCATTGAATGAGTTTGGAAATAGTCCCTCTCCCTCTGTTTTTCAGAGTAGTCTCAGTAGGATTGGTATTAGCTCTTTAAACGCTTGGTAGAATACAGCAATGAAGCCATAGGGTCCTGGACTTTTCTTTACTGGGAGACTTTTTTATTATGGCTTTGATCGTATTACTTGTTATTGGTCTGTTGAGGTTTTCTTTATTTCTTCATGGTCCAAACTTTGTAGGTTTATGTGTATGGGAATTGATCCATTTCCTCTGGATTTTCCGATTTGTTGGCATACACTTGCTAATAGTTGCCACTAATGATCCTTTGAATTTCTGAAGTATCAGTTGTAATGTCTCCTTTTTCATTCATCATTTTATTTATTTGAGTCTTCTCTCTTTTTTCATATTTAGCCTGGCTAAAGGTTTGTCAATTTTATTTATCTTTTCAAAAAACCAACTTATAGTTTCATTGATTTTTTCTACTGTTTTCTTCATTTCAAATTTGTTTATTTCTGCTCAGTTCTCTATTACTTATTTTCTTCTACTAATATTGGGTTTGCTTTGCTCTTGCTTTTCCAGTTCTTTAAGATACATCTTAGGTTATTTATTTAAAGTTTTTAGTTTTTCTTGAGGTAGGCACAGCTATAAATTTCCCTCTTAGTATTGCTTTAACTGTATTCCATAGGATTTAGTATGTTTTGTTTCCATTATCATTTGTTCCAAGAAACTTTTCATTTTCTTTCATAATGTTTTCATTGACCCACTGGTCCTTCAGGAACATACTGTTTAATTTCCATTTGTTTGTATAGTTTCCAAAATTCCTTTTGTTATTGAATTCTAGTTTTATTCAATTGTGGTCAGAGAAGATGCTTGATATTATTTCATTGAATGTTTTAAGACTTGTTTGTATGACCTAACTTGAGTCTGTACTTGAGATGATCCATGGACTGAGAGAATGTGGTATACTGCAGCCATATGGATGAAATGTACGTAAATGTCATTAGGAATACGCATTGTGTTCTATAGTAGCGTAGTACCAATGTCTCCTTGCTGAATTATTCGATCATGAAGATTTGGCCAGATAGCTGAGTGGAGTGTTGGAGTGTCCAGCTATTATTGTACTGAGGGTCTGTCCTCTTTAGCTCTATATATTATTACTATATATTATCTGAGTCTTCCAAGTGTTGGCCACATATATAATTTATATGATTTTCTCTGTTGATTAACACTATATAGTATTTATGCCTTCTTTATCCATCTTCTATGTTGTTTACCGTTGTCATTTATGTCGTAAAGTATGAAGCCTGCTTCTGCTCTTTTTTGGTTTGCCATTTAGCATGGAATGTCTTTTTTCGCATCCCTTCATTTTCGTCTATGATGTATCTTTATAACGGTGTGTTTCTTATGGCCAACAAGATCAGTGGTCTTACTTTTTTTTATCCATTCAGACTCTCATGTCTTTTCCTGGAGAGATATTAGTCCATTTACATTCTATGTTATTCAGATAAAAAGTAAGCACTTACTCCTTGGGCGGCATTTTTTATTTTGTTTTCTGCCTGTTTTTCTGTTTTGTCCATCTTCTTTTCTTTTTCCCTTTTCTCCTGTATCCTTTTAGTGGAGAGGTGATTTTCTCCTTAAATTATGAATTTAATTCTTTATTCTTTATTTTGTGTATCCATTAAGCATAATTTTTGATTTTGTGTTAGCCCTGAGCCTTGAGAAAATACTACCATTATAACCCATTATTGTTAAGCTGATAAGCAATATAAGCAACGGAACAACCGCTTGCATAAACAAACAAACAAGCATAAAAAAAAAAAAAAAGAAAAACAATGAAAACGCAGGCATGCCTTAAGCTTTGTCCCCACAATTAACTTTTTGTTTATTATTTTTATCTTATTGTATTGTCTATGTCTTGAAAAGATGTCATAGTATTATTTTAAAATTGGTTTATCTTTTAGTCTTTACACTTAAGGTAAGGCCTAGTTTACACAGCCCACAATTACAGTGTTATAATATTCCTGTGTTTTTCTGTGTACTTACTGATACAAGTTTGTTTTGTACCTTCAGATGACCGCTTATTGCTCATTCACATATTTTTCTTTCTTATTGAAATACTCCCTTTAGCATTTCTTGTAAACATTCTGGTATTGATGAAATCTCTCAACTTTTGTTTGTCTGGAAAACTATTTATTTTTCTTTTATGTCTGAATGATGTTTTCATTGGATATACTATTCTAGGGGAAAAGTTTGTTTTTCCCTTCAGTACTTTAAATATGTCATGCCATTCTCTCCTGGCCTATAAGGTTTCCACTGAAATGTCTGCTGCCAGACATATTGGAGCCTGATGACATGTTATTTGTGTCCTTTCTTTTGCTGCTTTTAGGACCCTTTCTTTATCCTTGACTTTTGGGAGTTTGATTACTGAATGCCTTGAGGTAGTCTTCTTTGGGTTAAATCTACTTAGTGTTCTATAACCTTCTTGTACTTGGATATTGATACATTTTTCTAGTTTTGGTATGTTCTCTGTTATAGTGTTTTGAATAAACCTTATACCCCTATCTTTTTCTCTATCTCCTATTTAAGGCCAGTAACTCTTAGATTTGTCCTTTTGAGGATATTTTCTAGATCATGTAGGCATGCTTCATTGTGTTTTTATTTTTTTCTCTTTTGTCTCCTGTGACTGTGTATTTCCAAATAGACTGTCTTCAAGCTTCCTAATTCTTTCATCTGCTTGATCTAGTCTGGTATTAAAAGACTGATTCATTTTTCAGTATGTCCATTGCGTTTTTCAACTCTAGAATTACTGCTTGCTGCTCTTAAATTAGTTCAATCTTTTTGTTAAATTTATCTGATAGAAATCTGAATTCATTCTCTATCTTGAATTTATTTGCATTCCCTCAAAACAGTTACTTTGAATTCTGTCCAAAATTCACATATCTCTGTTTCTCCAGGATTCGTCCCTGGTGACTTATTTAGTTTGTTTGGTGAGATCCTGTTTTCCTGAATGGTTTTGATGCTTGTGGGTGTTTGCCCGTGTCTGGGCATTAAAGAGTTAGGTATTTATTGTAGTTTTCACAGTCTAGGCTGGTTTGTACTCTTTCTTCTTCACAAGGCTTCCCAAATATTTGAAATAACATGGATGTTGGGATCTAAGCTGTATCTGCTTTAGGACCTCAAGCCCAGTAATGCTGTCATTCTTGCATATTGATAGAGGTACTGCCTTGATGGTCTTGGACAAGATTTGGAAGAATTATCTGGATTACCAGGCAGAGACTCATGTTCTCTTCCCTTACTTTCTCCCAAACAAATAGAGTCTCTCTCTATTCTGAGCCACCTGGAGCTGGGTATGGAGTGAACAAACATCCCTGTTGCTTCTACCACTAGAACTGCATTGAATCAGACTTGAAGCCAGCATGGCACTGGGTCTCACCCAAGGCTCACTGTAACCACTACCTGGCTACTGCCTATGTTCACGTAAGGCCCTGGGGCTCTACAATCATGAGATGGTGAAGGCATCCAGGTTTGTTTCCTTCCCTTCAAGGCAGTGACTTCCCTTAGGCTCCAGGCAGGTTCAGAGGGGCTGTACAGGAGCCAGGGAATGGAGTAAAATGCTTTAGAGATCTACCTGGTGTTCTATCATAATGCAGCTGAGGTGGCACTGAAACAAGATGCTGTCCTTCCCAGTCTTCCTTCCTTCCCCTCTCCCAGAGGTCCAGAGGGGAGGTCTAGAAATGCCATCCAAGAGCCAAAGCCTGGAATTGAGGATCCAGAGAGCCAGCTTGGTGCTGCACTCCCTTATGGCTGAGCTGGTACCTAAGGTGCAAGAAGTCCCCTTTACTTTTCCCTCCACTTTCCTCAATCAGAAAGAGTCCCTCCCCTTAGCCACCACAGCTAGGCAGGGAATATGCTAAGTCTCACTTGAAGCCAGCAAGTCTCAGAGTCTCACCTGAGGCCCATGGCATACTACCTAGGTGTCACTGCTAGTTATTCAGAGTCCAAGGGCCCTTTAGTCAGCAGGTGATGGATCCTCCAAGGACTGGGGCCTTCCCTTCAAGACACTGGGTTCTCTTTCAGTCCAGGGTGTGTCTAGAAATGTCATCTGGGAGCTAGGGCCTGGAAAGTGTGCCTGATGACTCTCACTGGTGTCCTATCCTACTGTGGCTGAGCTGAAATCCTTTGCAAGACAAAGTCCTCTTTAATATTTCCTCTCCTCTCCTCAAATAGAAGGAAATGATCTCTTTTGAAGCCACAAGCTTTGCGGCCTGGAGTTGGGGGAGGGGTGTTGCAAGCACTCCCTTAGCTGCTCTGACTGTATCTCAGTAGATCATGTGCCCCTCAAGTCCACTGGCTCTGAGCCAAGTTCAGCACTAGGACTGGCTTTGGAGTTCCGGTTTTTGTGTCTCAGACTGCCTTTCAAGTTTATGTAGGACCCCAAAGCACTTTAACCCATGGTGGCATGGTTTGCCAGAACTCAAGTTATAACCACTGTGATGGGTGAGTCCTTGTGGCTAGGGCTGGTTTAAATGTTCCCTCTATGGATGGGTGTCAGCTGAGTTCCACGAGGTTTTGCTTTCTGCTGCGACAGAGTGGCAGTGAATTCAATGCCAAATTTCATAATCGCTGCACTCTCCTCCTAAATGCACAGATTCTCACTCTATACCACGTGGCCACTGCTGGAGGGGTGGGGAGGGATGGTGTCGTGATTCAAGACTGTCTTTTCTACTCTCTTTAGTGCATCTTTCAGTGATATGAAGTTAAAACCAGGTACTGTGAGTGCTCATCTGATTTTTGGTTCTTATGAAGGTGCTTTTTTTTGGTGTATTAATAGAGAGTTGTTATATTTTGTGTTCCTGTAGCGGTGATAATTGGTGGAGCCTGCTATTCTGCCATCCTTCTCCATCCCTCCTGTAACAGTTTTGTCACTTCTCTTCATATTTCCCCATGGCTTTCAGTGAGTGCCACCCATCCACCTATCCCTGAGAAGAAAAAAAATACTTGATGTTCCCTTCTTTCACTCTTCCCTTTATCTGACAATCTCTTTTTTTCAGTTTCCTGTTGTTAGTAACAAGGAACAACAGGACAGTACTTCACAAACAAAATCTCCAATTCCCTCACAGTTCTCCTGTCTTCTCAAACTCTCAAAATTTTTTGCTGACTTTGCCCTCTAAGTGTTCAAAGGCAACCGGCGAACAATATGAATAGAGGGAAGAGATACCACGTCTATAAAGGCAAACACAAGAACAGTGCAGAGGAAAGAAACCAGTGACTGGGAAAGTGGAGCTTCTTTATCTTATTTCTAAAGTGTGGCTATGATTAGTGTTGAAAACTTAGAGAGTTCCATGGCAGAAATTTGAGATTCATAGGTTTTGCCTGTCTCTGCCCCAGTACTTTATCACTGTGAGGCCTTGTCAGAGTTCCACTCTTTTGTATCATTCATAATCTGCTGTAGGTCTTGAAGAGCCACAGAGCTAATGTGATTCTCTAGCCTTGAATCACTAAAATTGAGCCAAAAAATGAAAACAGACTGTCTCATTAGTAAACCTTACTAATACACATATACAATTGTTCCCCTGATTCATTTTAAAAGAAATTAATAGTCCATGCATTCAGGAAAGACTAACCCTAACAACTTTAATAAGAATATAAGTAAGGCACATAATCATATATTTCAAGACTTTAGTATAATGAACCTGGCTTGAGACTTCCTTTGGTGTTTACCATGTACCTATGTCACTCCACTGCTTCATGATTAGAATGAATAATACATGGGCAAAGAAAACTGAATGTTATGATAGGAAGGAGCCAACAGGGAGTCAAGACTCCAATCTCAACAAATCAATGACGGTATTATTTAATGACTGTTTTCAAATATTTATACTTGTCAAGGAGACCTCCTTATTGTGCTTTTTCTTTTTTTTTTCTGAAAAGCATATTAGGAGAGTTGACCAATTTGTTTTTCCTCTACCTTTTCCCCACATTTCCAATTAATTTAATGCGATAGCTATAACTGCTTAACCTTTCTGAGGTGAAGATGCTGTTCAATCATTTAACATCCAATATATAATACATTGATTACCTATGTCTTCTATCTAAATCAGAATAGATAACTCAGTACATTTTCAGATAATTTAAAATATTTTCACTTTCCTGCCACCTCCATTCCATATATAGATCAGAAAATAAGCTTAGTAGCAATTCAGTGGCAGAGTCAGAATTAGAGCTCTGATGTCCTGATTACCAGGCAAGCAGTATTCACAATGTTCAACATTGCTTACCAGAGAGGTTCCCAAGAAGTAAGATATTCAGCCTTCCCTGCAAGGGATCTATTTGACACTTGTTGACAGTTACCAAAGTGCTTCACATTTCACTGGAGGTTATTATGCCTTCAGTGAGGTATTTTAGAAAGGAGCTTCAGAATAGCTAGCACAACCTCTAAAACAAGCATCAGTTAGTTACCTTGACAATACCTTGATTTTCTCTGTTAGAGCACTGATAAAAATCAACAAAAGATTAAAGTTGGTAAGAATTAACATATGGATGTTCATTTGAAAGCATCGATAATAAGAAAATGAAGAACAATTTTATTTTAGTAGAAAACATTTCTTTTGACAATATGCACATTAAGATACCTATATATAAGAATATATTAAAGTTCTATGTAGTTTTACCAAATGGTAATACAAGTAAAATCTGAGTGGCAGGATTCCAGGTGGATGATATTTTTTCTTTTGTACTTATGTATCTTCCAAATGCTCTATAATGACAATGAATTGTTCTAGTGATTAGAAAAACTTTTTAATTGTTTTAAGAGTTGAGATAAATATGTATCATACATAGGATTGGGAACGACTGAGCTATGCCCCCATTAGTAAGTGGTTCTCCCATAGAGTGAATATTCTTTTTTGTGTCATACAAATGAAGCATATTTATGTACTAATACCTTAACTTTAATGCTAGGTAATTTATTTTCAATATTCTAGCACATATATAGTGTGCTCTCAGGCATCTCTCTCTTATCACTTGTGTAGGTCAACTGCCATCGACCTAATGCATATACACATATTGACTGATTTTAGGACTTGCCTAGTTAGATGTATGTTCTTACAAGAAGCTACTTAATTATTTTATTTTTCACACATCTATTAAGTTGGCACTATGGTCCAAATAGAAACCATTTTGCTACGTTTCAATGTTATCTGGTTTTAATGAGTCTCTGAGGTCTCTGAATAGATTTTACTGCCAAATGTGATTCAGCCAAACACTGCAAGTGAAACATTGAACTTGGGGCATTTTATCTGCCAATCGACTTCTGCCTGGAGTAGCAGCTTATACATTTGGAAGATTGTCAAATGACAAATTCTTAAAGCTTTACCACAAGACGACCCAAATGAATTCAATGTGGTATTGCTGCTCTTGGTTCAAAACAGTTGCATATATTCATCCTCACCTAAGTGCTACAAAAATATTCCATACCTACATTTAATAAGTGAATTGGTTCAATGGGTTCAAGTTCTAGTTAACTGCTATTAAATAATATTTCTGTGAACAATAATTGTGGGAGGTGATACTATAATATTTGCTTTCAAGTTGCTTACAAACAGGTTGAAAGAAACAGCCCTCTAGAATGTCTAATAAATGTGTACAGAGGAGATGGGTGATTGCATTTTAGATGGGAATCACAAGAACAAAAGGAAGTTATTCTTCATCATGTCACCAAATAAAACAATGAGGGAAATCAGCTAAATTTTTGCAGCAGCCCGTGTCTGAAG
Organism: Rhinopithecus bieti; assembly: GCF_001698545.2. Taxonomy (NCBI): domain Eukaryota; kingdom Metazoa; phylum Chordata; class Mammalia; order Primates; family Cercopithecidae; genus Rhinopithecus; species Rhinopithecus bieti. The sequence goes on along the minus strand of NW_016814845.1, from coordinate 217,031 downwards.
TGATACAGGCCCAGATTAAGGTGGTGAAAGTACAAAATGGAGACACCAGAGCATTATAATGGAAGAAAAACAACCAGCTTAGTGATTAATTAATCATGGTGAGAGGAAATTAAAGGTCTCAAAGATGGTTTAACATTCCTGAATGACCTAAAGGAGAAACGGCCTTTTGTCAGACATATGAAAATCAGGAGTCAGATCTATTATGTGGGTAGGATGATGAGATGAATTATGTTGAAATTCATCAATCTGGTAGATAAAGGGTATTCTGTGAAAAATGATGGAACTGGATTTTTATGTGGCATTTTACAATGCGATGTGGTTTAGATGTTCTGTCCCATCCAAATATCATAGTGAAATGTGACCTCCAAAGTTGGAGGTGGGCCTAGTGGGAGGTGTTTGGGTCATGGTGGGCAGATACTTCATGAATGGTTTGGTGCTACCTTTGTGATAATGAGTGAGTTTTTGTTCTGAGTTCATGTGAGATCTGGTTGTTTAAGAATGTGCCACCTCCCCGCTCTCTCTTGTTCCCTTTCTTGCCATGTGATTTGTTGGATCCTCCTTTGCCTTCTGCTATGACTGAAAGCTTCCTGGGCCTCACCAGAAGCTAAGCAGATACCGGTGTCATGTTTATTGACAACTTGCAGAACTGTNGCCACCCATCCACCTATCCCTGAGAAGAAAAAAAATACTTGATGTTCCCTTCTTTCACTCTTCCCTTTATCTGACAATCTCTTTTTTTCAGTTTCCTGTTGTTAGTAACAAGGAACAACAGGACAGTACTTCACAAACAAAATCTCCAATTCCCTCACAGTTCTCCTGTCTTCTCAAACTCTCAAAAATTTTTTGCTGACTTTGCCCTCTAAGTGTTCAAAGGCAACCGGCGAACAATATGAATAGAGGGAAGAGATACCACGTCTATAAAGGCAAACACAAGAACAGTGCAGAGGAAAGAAACCAGTGACTGGGAAAGTGGAGCTTCTTTATCTTATTTCTAAAGTGTGGCTATGATTAGTGTTGAAAACTTAGAGAGTTCCATGGCAGAAATTTGAGATTCATAGGTTTTTGCCTGTCTCTGCCCCCAGTACTTTATCACTGTGAGGCCTTGTCAGAGTTCCACTCTTTTGTATCATTCATAATCTGCTGTAGGTCTTGAAGAGCCACAGAGCTAATGTGATTCTCTAGCCTTGAATCACTAAAATTGAGCCAAAAAATGAAAACAGACTGTCTCATTAGTAAACCTTACTAATACACATATACAATTGTTCCCCTGATTCATTTTAAAAGAAATTAATAGTCCATGCATTCAGGAAAGACTAACCCTAACAACTTTAATAAGAATATAAGTAAGGCACATAATCATATATTTCAAGACTTTAGTATAATGAACCTGGCTTGAGACTTCCTTTGGTGTTTACCATGTACCTATGTCACTCCACTGCTTCATGATTAGAATGAATAATACATGGGCAAAGAAAACTGAATGTTATGATAGGAAGGAGCCAACAGGGAGTCAAGACTCCAATCTCAACAAATCAATGACGGTATTATTTAATGACTGTTTTCAAATATTTATACTTGTCAAGGAGACCTCCTTATTGTGCTTTTCTTTTTTTTTTCTGAAAAGCATATTAGGAGAGTTGACCAATTTGTTTTCCTCTACCTTTTCCCCACATTTCCAATTAATTTAATGCGATAGCTATAACTGCTTAACCTTTCTGAGGTGAAGATGCTGTTCAATCATTTAACATCCAATATATAATACATTGATTACCTATGTCTTCTATCTAAATCAGAATAGATAACTCAGTACATTTTCAGATAATTTAAAATATTTTCACTTTCCTGCCACCTCCATTCCATATATAGATCAGAAAATAAGCTTAGTAGCAATTCAGTGGCAGAGTCAGAATTAGAGCTCTGATGTCCTGATTACCAGGCAAGCAGTATTCACAATGTTCAACATTGCTTACCAGAGAGGTTCCCAAGAAGTAAGATATTCAGCCTTCCCTGCAAGGGATCTATTTGACACTTGTTGACAGTTACCAAAGTGCTTCACATTTCACTGGAGGTTATTATGCCTTCAGTGAGGTATTTTAGAAAGGAGCTTCAGAATAGCTAGCACAACCTCTAAAACAAGCATCAGTTAGTTACCTTGACAATACCTTGATTTTCTCTGTTAGAGCACTGATAAAATCAACAAAAGATTAAAGTTGGTAAGAATTAACATATGGATGTTCATTTGAAAGCATCGATAATAAGAAAATGAAGAACAATTTTATTTTAGTAGAAAACATTTCTTTTGACAATATGCACATTAAGATACCTATATATAAGAATATATTAAAGTTCTATGTAGTTTTACCAAATGGTAATACAAGTAAAATCTGAGTGGCAGGATTCCAGGTGGATGATATTTTTTCTTTTGTACTTATGTATCTTCCAAATGCTCTATAATGACAATGAATTGTTCTAGTGATTAGAAAACTTTTAATTGTTTTAAGAGTTGAGATAAATATGTATCATACATAGGATTGGGAACGACTGAGCTATGCCCCATTAGTAAGTGGTTCTCCCATAGAGTGAATATTCTTTTTTGTGTCATACAAATGAAGCATATTTATGTACTAATACCTTAACTTTAATGCTAGGTAATTTATTTTCAATATTCTAGCACATATATAGTGTGCTCTCAGGCATCTCTCTCTTATCACTTGTGTAGGTCAACTGCCATCGACCTAATGCATATACACATATTGACTGATTTTAGGACTTGCCTAGTTAGATGTATGTTCTTACAAGAAGCTACTTAATTATTTTATTTTCACACATCTATTAAGTTGGCACTATGGTCCAAATAGAAACCATTTTGCTACGTTTCAATGTTATCTGGTTTTAATGAGTCTCTGAGGTCTCTGAATAGATTTTACTGCCAAATGTGATTCAGCCAAACACTGCAAGTGAAACATTGAACTTGGGGCATTTTATCTGCCAATCGACTTCTGCCTGGAGTAGCAGCTTATACATTTGGAAGATTGTCAAATGACAAATTCTTAAAGCTTTACCACAAGACGACCCAAATGAATTCAATGTGGTATTGCTGCTCTTGGTTCAAAACAGTTGCATATATTCATCCTCACCTAAGTGCTACAAAATATTCCATACCTACATTTAATAAGTGAATTGGTTCAATGGGTTCAAGTTCTAGTTAACTGCTATTAAATAATATTTCTGTGAACAATAATTGTGGGAGGTGATACTATAATATTTGCTTTCAAGTTGCTTACAAACAGGTTGAAAGAAACAGCCCTCTAGAATGTCTAATAAATGTGTACAGAGGAGATGGGTGATTGCATTTTAGATGGGAATCACAAGAACAAAAGGAAGTTATTCTTCATCATGTCACCAAATAAAACAATGAGGGAAATCAGCTAAATTTTGCAGCAGCCCGTGTCTGAAGTGATACAGGCCCAGATTAAGGTGGTGAAAGTACAAAATGGAGACACCAGAGCATTATAATGGAAGAAAACAACCAGCTTAGTGATTAATTAATCATGGTGAGAGGAAATTAAAGGTCTCAAAGATGGTTTAACATTCCTGAATGACCTAAAGGAGAAACGGCCTTTTGTCAGACATATGAAAATCAGGAGTCAGATCTATTATGTGGGTAGGATGATGAGATGAATTATGTTGAAATTCATCAATCTGGTAGATAAAGGGTATTCTGTGAAAATGATGGAACTGGATTTTATGTGGCATTTTACAATGCGATGTGGTTTAGATGTTCTGTCCCATCCAAATATCATAGTGAAATGTGACCTCCAAAGTTGGAGGTGGGCCTAGTGGGAGGTGTTTGGGTCATGGTGGGCAGATACTTCATGAATGGTTTGGTGCTACCTTTGTGATAATGAGTGAGTTTTGTTCTGAGTTCATGTGAGATCTGGTTGTTTAAGAATGTGCCACCTCCCCGCTCTCTCTTGTTCCCTTTCTTGCCATGTGATTTGTTGGATCCTCCTTTGCCTTCTGCTATGACTGAAAGCTTCCTGGGCCTCACCAGAAGCTAAGCAGATACCGGTGTCATGTTTATTGACAACTTGCAGAACTGTGAGCCAGTTAGACCTCTTTCCTTTATAAATTACCCAGCCTCGGGTGTTTCTTTATAGCAACACAAAAAAATGGACTAACACTCAAAGTCTTTCCTAGTATACTCTGTATAAGATGAATAAATTGGGACCAGACAACAACTCTGTGTGTGTGTTTGTGTGTGTGTGTGTGTGTATGGCTAAACAGAATTTATTCTAACTAATATATCAGTGTTAACTCATCTCTGATAGGTCTCTATCTTCTACTTTGTCATATTAATCCTATTAATTAATTGAGTGAGAACATAGTTGAAACACTTATCAAGCCATTAGTAGATACAAAACCAGGAGAGATAATGAGTTATATTGGAAAATATATTTTGCCCATATCTTTAGCTTCTTGATATCAGGTTTTGAATTCTGATTTTTAACAAGATGAAATTTAATAGTGATACATTTCAACATTCTACCCTTGTGTATAAAACCAGCCCTACAAGTATAGTAGCACAGTTTTGGGATGACTTATCTTAAAAACAGTGAGACGGCCAGGCGTGGTGGCTCATGCCTGTAATCCTAGCACTTTGGCAAGCTGACGTGGGTAGATCATGAGGTCAGAAGTTCAAGACCAGCCTGACCAACATGATGAAATCCCGTCTCTACTAAAAATACAAAAATTAGCCGGGCATGGTGGTGCGGGCTTATAATCCTAGCTACTCAGTAGGCTGAGGCAGGAGAATCACTTGAACCCGGAAGGCAGAGGTTGTGGTGAGCCTAGATCGCACCATTGCACTCCAGCCTGGGCAACAAGAGCAAAACTCCTTCTCAAAACAAAAAACACAATAAACAGTGAGACATGTGCAAAGAGTTTGCTGTCCTACACAATAAGTCAGCAGCATTTTGAGGCTATATCAATAGATGTTCAGTGTCTTGAAAAGGTAGTAGGACTCCTCCATTTTTCACAGATCAAAATATACCTGAAAAATTTATCATGCTCTTGGTATGACATTTTGAAGGAAGTATTCAAATAGTGGTGTTCTCAGAGGAGAAGTACCAGGATGGTGAACCGACTTAAATCTCAACAGCTTCCAACATTTGAAGGAATTGAAGCTGTTTAATTTCAAGAAATCTCGGAAAGGAAATATGACAAATATTGCAGATTGGCTCATTCTGTACCCTTCCCAATCCTCTTCTACCGTACTTTTCACTAGTAAGAGTCTTGCAATCACAGACTGCATTGTCCAGATTCTCTTATGTCTGAGCTTCTGTATGTGATCTAGACTTCACCAAACAGATAAACTTGCCCATTAAATTTGAGAGAGAAGTGGTGACTGTGAATAAAGGAGTTAGAATCTTCAAGGGAAAATGTGGCAGAGATTCTACTTTTTATTGTCTAAAATCACAGATGCTGGATAGTGGGCAGTCGTGTTAGTGGAATTTCTGCTAAAGTAGCCCTACAGTTTGGTTGGGCATTTCTTGTTACTGGCTGCGTATTACCCAATCTTTGATCTCCCACACTGTCAAACATTCTGTAAGTTATCTAACAAGCTGTAATAAATCCCTTTCTATTTAAGCTATTTAAGCTACCTAGGGTGGATTTTATTATCTGTGACTAAGAATCCTGACGTAGAGGTATAGATATTAGACCAATGGATAGGTGCTACAAAAATAATAATTTCATCCAAGCTGACCAATGATGGGATGGGATGCCTCAGAGAGAACATTAGTTGTGTTCAGTAAGATAGGCAATCACTTGGTGGGGACAAAAGCATCAGGAGGTGCTTGGCTGAGGTGACTTTTAAGTCTCCTTCTGATTACCTGAGGTTATGTGAGTATACAAAGAAATTATTCAACCACCTGATCAAAATTATTCTCACTTTAGTGTGAATGGCAGATAGAATTACCTTCTACTGAGGTGTGCAAAAGCTATTTATGTGGATCTCATTGTGAAATTAGAGAACAAAGGTCTTTGAGGAAAGAGCTCTTTCCATTAGATTGTACATACTCTGGATAGTAGCCTTACCCACCTCACTTCTTTACTTTTAGAAAGATGAGACCAACACTCATATTTATTTCATAATGTCTTGAATTACTCATTGCACAAAACAGAGGAGAAATAAAAGCACTTAGGAAATAAAATATTACAATTAATATTACAGGGTCATATGAATACATATAATCAATACTCTTCATAGAAGATTTTATATTTCTAAATAAACACCTGTTTCTCTCTCCCTTTTTTACTTGCAAAAAATCTCACCTCTTCTTTAAGCTTTTTTGTAAATCCCACCCCTCATGAAGATTTTCCTAAACACTATCTACCTATTTTTGTTTTCACCTGCAATCCTTATCATATCATAAGGGCTTAATACATACATTTGTGAATTTGAACATGGTCATTTATCCCCGACATGTTCTTTACTATATCTATATACAGATAGAAGAGATCATAACATATCAAATATGTATGTTTTTTGTTTTGAACATAACATTTCAAACATGTATCATTTTGGTTTTGAACAGAATTCCAAACAAAAGACAGTCAAATATAATGAGGAACACAACCCTTGGGAGAAGTAAGCAAATAGAACCATATTTTCAACAGTTCTTATCAAAGGTAGATGTGATGGTTAATTTTATGTGTCACCTTGGAGGATGTTTGTGGATGAGATTAATGTTAAAACCAGTGAACTTCGGGGAAAGCAGATTGCCCTGTATAATGCAAGTGGGCATCATCTAATAAAATGGAGGCCCTGAGTAGAACAGAAAGAATGGCCTCCCCAAGCAAGAGTGAATTCTCAAGCAGACTACCTTTAGACTGGAACTTCATCACCACCACCTCTCCTGGATCTCTAGTCTGCAAGACCACATTGGAGATTTAGACGTATCAGCCTCCATAATTGCGTGAGTCAAGTGTTTATAATAAACGAGCAAATAAATAATAAACCAATATTCTTTTGGTTCTGTTTTTCTGCAGAATCTTGATTAATACAGTAAACACTTGATTTATTTCTTCTGCCCCTTTCGTTGATGGGCAAATTTTGTAACTGGAGTGTCATTCTTTTCCTTCAAGACTTCTTATTTTCCTGTTGAAATGAGAACGTATTTGAAGGAGTAAATAAGTATCTGAAGACTTATTAGACATTTATACTTTTGCAAATGACTTTCAAATCTTTCCTTTAGAGCAGGTTTTAACAGGAGAAGGGATGTGAAGGAGAAAGAAAGTTGAGAGTGATCCGAAGATTCTTGGCATGCTTCGTTAAATAGAGCTTGATGAAATATTGGCTATAACTTGATTTAATCTACAAAGAGGTTTTAGATATATTATGCCTTACATTCAGAATGCTTAAAAACACAGTTTCGTCATTTGGATCTAGTCACAGCTAATACTTATACTAATTGACCAAACCATTACTGTGACTACTTCCCAGAACAATGTAAGCTTTACACCCAAGAGACAAGCCTAAGGACATTCAGGAAGCAGTCTTAGGTCATTAGAGTGACTGAACATTTATCAGGTTTTCACACCACACTAGACTGGCTAAGATGCACAAGAGACACATGCTTTGCTTGAACACATCCCTTTTTAAAGGAAAGGGGCAAGACTCTGCTAAATAACTCCTACTGAAGAAGCAAAGAAAAAATAGATTCAGTTGACTAAATTCTGTAATGCTTATCAATTTAGGGGAGGATGTCAGTTGTAAGGATAAAAGGGAGGCCACTTTTATAAGCATAAACAATGATATTCTGTCTCTCACTTTAGAAGCCACCTAGAGTCTATTTGGCCCTTAATCTATCTTGAGAAGAATTTCTCGGCTAAATTGATCTCCTAGTATTCTGAAACACTGAATATTTGCTTCCCCTGTTCCAGAGACTTTCTACTGCTTAAAGCTCTCAACTGTGGCAATGCACTTGAAAGATACTCCTCAGAGATTTATACTATAAACGTTCTCTTTCCTTTCTTTTCTTCCCTTCCCTTCTCCTCCTTTCCCTCACCTTCCCTTTCTTTACTCTTCCTTCTTTTCTCTCTGGCACTGCCTCTCTCTCTCTGTCTCTCCTCTCTGTCTTCTGCACATTTCTTTCCTTCCTTACCCACACTCAGCAATTACAATATTAATTTTTTTGGCGTTAAAATTGAAACTGGTTTTTGAGAAGCAGACAACGTGAATTATCATCCAGATTCTCTCCTTACTGCCTGTGAGTCCAAAGTATGCCCCAAATCCATTCACTTCTTACTAATGGGTCTTTCTGCTTCCACTTTTAACTGTGCAAAGTTCTCTCTTTACAAAACAGCCAGAAATTGTCATTTTAAATTTAAATCCGACTATAACGCTTTCTTGCTCAAAAGCATTCCATGAGTTTTCACTTTGCTTGGAGCAAAATCCAAAATCCTTCTACGGAACCAAGCCCCTTTGGGACCTCTGAACTCATGTTCCGCACTCTCCCCGTCATTCTCTATATTCTAGACACACTCTCTTCTTCTCTTTTCTGCTATGATTTTAGTCATTACACCTTTGAACTAATGCTATTCTTACTTTATGATGAACTCTGTCTACATGGCTGTTTCATTCTGCTTATACATGTTTCAGCCTCCTCCAATTGTCTTCTCTTCAGAACGGCCTTCCTAGATTATAGCCAAAAGTGGCTCCACCCTTTGTAAGTGAGATCACATGGTATTTGCTGTTCTGTAGCTGGCTTATTTCACTTAGCATAATGGCCTACAAGTTCATGTTCATATTGGTGAAAATGACAATATTTCATTCTTTTATAAGGCTAAATAGTATGCCTCTGTGTGTGTGTGTGTGTACACGTGTGTGTGTCTCAGTGTTGGGGGAGGGATGTGGTGGGAGGTGGCTGGATCATGGGGACAGATTTCCCCCTTGCTGTTTGCATGATAGTGAGTGAGTTCTCATTGCATCTGGTTATCTGAAAATGTGTGGCACTTCTCCCTTTCTCTCTCTCTCTCCTGCTCCGCCATGGTAAAACATGCTTGCCTCCCCTTCACCTCAGCCACGATTGTAAGTTTCTTGAGGCCTCCCAGTCATGCTTCCTGTTAAGCCTGCACAACTGTGGGTCAATTAAACAACTTTTCTCCATAAATTACCAAGTTTCAAGTAGTTTTTTATAGCAGTGTGAAAACGCACTAATACAATAGACTTTTAGGGTGGCGCCAGGACGGCCAAATAGGAAGAGCTCCAGCCTCCAGCTCCCAGCATGAGCGACATAGAAGATGGGTGATTTCTGCATTTCCAACTGAGGTACCAGGTTCATCTCACTGGGGCGTGTCGGATAGTGGGTGCAGGACAGTGGGTGCAGCCCAACGAGTGAGAGGCAAGGCAGGGCGAGGCATTACCTCACCCAGGAAGTGCAAGGGGGAAGGCAATTCCCTTTCCTTGCCAAAGGAAACCATGACACACAACACCTGGAAAATCAGGTCACTCCCACCCTAATACTGCGCTTTACCAAGGGTCTTAGCAAACGGCACACCGGAGATTATATCCCGTACCTGGCCTGGAGGGTCCCACGACCACGGAGCCTGCCTCATTGCTAGTACAGCAGTCTGAGATCTAACTGCAAGGCAGCAGCAAGACTGGGGAAGGGGTGCCTGCCATTGCTGAGGCTTAAGTAGGTAAACCAAGTGCCAGAAAACTCGAACTGGGTGGAGCCCACCACTGCTCAAGGAGGGCTGCCTGCCTCTGTAGACTCCACCTCTGGGGACAGGGCATAGTCAAACAGAAGGCAGCAGAAACCTCTGTAGATGTAAACATCCTTGTCTGACAGCTTTAAAGAGAGCAGTGGTTCTCCCAGCATGGAGTTTGAGATCTGAGAACGGACAGATTGTCTGCTCAAGTGGGTCCCTGACCCCTGAGTAGCCTAAATGGGAGACATCCCCCACTAGGGGCAGACTGACACCTCATACCTCACATGGCTGGGTACACCTCTGAGATGAAGCTTCCAGAGGAACGATCAGACAGCAACATTTGCTGTTCAGCAATATTTACTTTTCTGCAGCCTCTGCTGCTGATACCCAGGCAAACTGGGTCTGGAGTGGACCTTGAACAAACTCCAATAGACATGCAGCTGAGGGTCCTGACTATTAGAAGGAAAAGTAACATACAGAATGGACATCCACACCAAAACCCCATCTGTATGTCACCATCATCAAAGACCAAAGGTAGATAAAACCACAAAGATGGGGAAAAAGCAGTGCAGAAAAGCTGGAAATTTTAAAAATCAGAGCGCCTCTGCCCCTCCAAAGGAAGGCAACTCTTCACCAGCAACGGAACAAAGCTGAACGGAGAATGACTTTGACGACGTCAGAGAAGAAGACTTCAGACAATCAAACTTCTCCGAGCTAAAGCATAAATTAAGAACCCAGCACAAAGAAACTAAAAACCTTGAAAAAAGATTTGATGAATGGCTAACTAGAATAACCAATGTAGAGAAGTCCATAAATACCTGATAGATATGAAAATCATGACACAACAAGTATGTGACAAATGCACAAGTTTCAGTAACCGACTTGATCAACTGGAAGAAACGGTATCAGTGATTGAAGATCAAATGAATGAAATGAAGCAAGAAGAGAAGTTTAGAGAAAAAAGAGTAAAAAGAAATGAACAAAGCCTCCAAGAAATATGGGATTATGTGAAAAGACAAAATGTGCATCTGATTGCTATACCTGAAAGTGACAGGAAGAATGGAACCAAGTTGGAAAACACTCTGCAGGATATTATCCAGGAGAACTTCTCCAACCTAGCAAGGCAGGTCAACATTCAAATTCAGGAAATACAGAGAATGCCACAAAGATACTCCTCGAGAAGAGTAACTCCAAGGCACATAATTGTCAGATTCCCCAAAGTTGAAATGAAGGAAAAAAGGTTAAGGGCATCCAGAGAGACAGGTCGGGTTA
>NW_016814845.1:202386-203600 GCF_001698545.2 Rhinopithecus bieti | reverse complement strand
AAAGGATTATAAATCATGCTGCTATAATGACACAAGCACACATATGTTTATTGCGGCACTATTCACAATAGCAAAGACTTGGAATCAACCCAAATGTCCATCAATGACAGACTGGATTAAGAAAATGTGGCCCATATACACCATGGAATACTATGCAGTCATAAAAAAGGATGAGTTCATATCCTTTGTAGGGACATGGATGCAGCTGGAAACCATCATTCTCAGCAAACTATCACAAGAACAGAAAACCAAACACCGCATGTTCTCACTTATAGGTGGGAACTGAACAATGAGAACACTTGGACACAGGAAGGGGAACATCACATACTGGGGCCTCTTATGGGGTGAAGGTGGGGTGGGAGGGATAGCATTAGGAGATATACCTAATGTAAATGATGAGTTAATGGGTGCAGCACACCAACATCGCACATGTATACATATGTAACAAACCTGCACGTTGTGCACATGTACCCTGGAACTTAAATTATAATTAAAAAATAATGGACATTTAGGTTTTTTCCACATCTTGGCTATTGTGAATAGTGTTGGGGCCAGTGAGAAAGGGAAACAGGGTATGTTGGTCAAGGGCTACAAAGTTTCAGTTACACAGGATGAGTAAATGGATAAGTTCTGGAGATTGAATGTACAGCAATAAGATGATAGTTAATAAGGTATTGTATAATTGACATTTGATAAAAGGTTAGGTCATAAGTGTTGTCACCATACACACACAAGCAAATGGTAACTATGTGAGGTGAGAGATATATTAATTAGCTTATTTTTGGTGATTATTTCACAATATATGTGTATATCAAATCATCAGTTTACACACCTAAATATAAATATATACAATTTTTAATTGTGAGTTATACCTCAATAAACCTGGGGAAAAAATAAGTAAGTAGCTCCACCCTCATCACTATTTCACACAACCTTCTTTATTTTTGTTTTTTGTGTTCATGTTGAGACAGGATCTCGTTCTGTTGCCCAGGCTGGAGTGCAGTGGTGTGACCAGTTTCCACAGCATACTCAAAATTCCTGGGCTTTGAAGCTATCCCCCTGCCTCAGCCTCCTGAGTAGCTGAGACTACAGGCACATGCTACCACGCCCTTTTTTTTTTTTTTTTTTTTTTGTAGCCACAAGGTCTTGCTATGTTGCCCAAGTGGGTCTCAAACACCTAAGTCCAACCAATCTTCCCATCTCAGTCTCCCAAA
>NW_016814845.1:194843-202287 GCF_001698545.2 Rhinopithecus bieti | reverse complement strand
TTTTTTTTTTTTTTTTTTTTTTTTTGTAGCCACAAGGTCTTGCTATGTTGCCCAAGTGGGTCTCAAACACCTAAGTCCAAGCAATCTTCCCATCTCAGTCTCCCAAAATGTTGGTATTATAGGTATGAACCACCATGCCTGGCCTATTTTTCTTGTATAATGTATTACTAACTGAAATTCCCCTTTTTGTTTATTTTGTCTCTCCCTTCGAGAAGGAAACACCTTGTAAGAGGAGAACAACATGGTGTGTTCATTGCTGTATGTCCAAAGCCTTGAGGAATGTCTGGCATACGGTATGTACTTGGCAAATAATTCCTGAGTAAATGAACAAATACATAATTTCGGCCAAGTGATTAAGTGGTTAAGAATCAAACTGCCTAGATTTGAATTCTGACTCTCCAATCACCAATCCTATGCCCTTAGGCATGATGTTTGACCATTCCATCACTTGACTTTATGATCTTTAAAAATAGTAATATAAATAGAACCTAACTCTTAAGGTTGACATGATGATTGACTTAATATACGTAAAGTGCTTAAAACAGTGTTTGGCACATAGAATGTGCTTTATAAGGATTATATCATTACTGCTACTATTAGTGCTACTGCTACTACTACTACTACTACAACTATCAAAATCATATGGTTCTGATGAAGATCAAATAAGTTAAGAAAGAAGAAAATAATTTCCCAACTATAATTCCCAAAGCCTAACTTTAATTTCTAAAACATAAAATGCTATGCAGGTGCTTACAAGGAGCGAGATAAACCAGAAGTGGGCAAGAATAATAACCACAAAATGAACAAGAATGATAAGAACAACATCACCTTCCATGCAGTTTCCCTTCTTTAACTTAATTCTCCATATCATGAGAAAGGAGACAGAAGGAAGGCACATGCCAAGAGTTTTCAATTGTTCACAATCTGATGCTGCATTTTTTCTGGACTGTTTTCATTCATGTTTACCTCCAATTATGGTTTATATAGTGTTATTCATTTTTAAGTGACCCTGGTATATCTTTTCAATCAAACTTGATTTCATAAAACTTATTAAATATGATTTAATCAGTCATACAATTTAATCCTTAATAAACAGTCTCCTCACAGCCTGTGCTTTTCATGGATAATCAGTCTGTAATTCACCAAAAATGTACTCAGAGTCCACAGTATTAGGCTGGATCTTGTGGGTCCATAATCAAGGTTAATGAGAGTTCCCTCTTTAAAAAATTCACAGCTTAACTCAAGAGGTGGCTCTTTTACTACAGACATTTGGAAGGAAATTCCACTAGCTACCCAGCACATAAAACAAATACAATTTTGCACACAGACTGGGGAAAGCTTGTTACAAACATCAGCACTGGCATCTGAAAATCCCTTTTGTGTCCATATGGTTATTTGTAGAGCACTCAGGTTTACAGTTGCATAGCAAGGTGGAATATTAGGGAAATGGCTTAAAATGTTGACTAAAACATATCCATCTGAAATATCTATGCAGATGAATGGATAATATATGGATTTATTTTAATGATCTTGATAAATACCTTCAGTTGATTGTGAAGACCATATCAGTTTAAACACATTTTAGGAAAATAATTCACATGCCATATGACTAGAAATAGCCACACAAACTGATTTTAACAAAGATCCTCCAAGGAATTCTGAGAAGGAAAAGGCGTTTAGTCCAATTTATAAAGTAAAATGATATTTGCATTTCTAACTTCTCAAAATCTAAGGCAAATCAAAGCAGAAAGCTAGCTCCCAGCTACATCAGGGGAAAGACTGAAGAAAAAATGTGAACAAGGCAGAACCATCTGTGGCAATTTAAGGATGATTTCAAGCTTGTACCAAAGACACACTTAATCAGAAAGTAGTGCTAAAGGGAAGACAATTTCAAAGGGATTTGAATATGGAAGAAAATAACTTTGTATGTAGATACAATTACCTGATGGTTTGATTTTAAGTCTCTTGGAACAGAATGTCATCTGTGGAAATAGAGGACTTAAGAGTATAAAACCAACTGCTGTAAGATCTTTATTTCGTCTTATTTGAGGCAATTTTTAAGAGCTGATATTAATTTATCTAACTATTATTTGACAACACAGTTGCATAAGGTAAAAACAAATAGAAGCCCAGGGGGTTCTGTACATTTAGGCTCAGTTATAACAAATCATTTGCTGAAAGACTTTTTAGCATATTGCTCTATCGATGAAAATGGTGTTCTATCAGTTTGTCGCTTGGCAACATTTAGTGAGGTGGAACTTTCCCTGAGTCAGACAGACACAATAAGCAATGACCTGAGGAGATGAATAGCTATGGATCCTAGAAACTCTGTCATCGAGATTATGGTCCTGTTCTACTTTTTGAAGTAGACAAACTCGAATATAATACAAAAGAGAACATGGGTGGTCAATAATTTAATCACTTTTTCTACTGCCAACTGAAGTAAATGAAGTAGCAACTCTAGAAGTGGGAAATGAGAATCTTTCCTTAGTCAACAAAGAAATTAATCAAAATAATTTCCCTGAATGAAAAGCTTACTCTGTAAGTAATATCAACAATAATACTGAGGTCAGGAGCCTAACACTGAGCTCTGTTTATTTAATATGCTTAATAAGTCATAAATACAATAAAAATTAATATTCTGATTTGGCTAGCTGCTCTTCATTGGGGAACCTTTCAAACTTTATAGGTGCTCAGTCACCTTCCATTAATAATTTTACTAACTGTCCCTGGAGCATAGTTACGATTTTTGAAGTCAATGACTACAGTTTAGAGAAAGTAGACTACAATTCCTCTTTTGAGCCAAAATTTTATGATAACCCATTGTAGACCAGTTTGTAAAGAATACGACTGAACAGTGCCCCATTTTGGATGACTTCTTTTTTGATTTTATTAAGGTTAAACTGTACATATGTTTACATTATGAATTATGTTTTTAGTGTTCTAACTATAGTACAAGTGACAGTGAAGTGTTGGAGCTTCAGGTTGAGAGTCCACAAAGACAACTCTAGGCTACCTACAATTTCTCAATGGGGAAAATTACATATGCTGTAATTGTAGGGCATTTAAGATGCCCTTTATGTTCTCTAGAAGCTTGTTTAAAAATTCTAGCATGAGAGGACAGCAACTTGCATTTCCATAACCAAATAGCAATCTTTACCATATGGAAAGGTCAGCCCCTTGGTCAATTATATGTTGAATAGTGAGGGAGAAAGGGAATACCCACACAGCCAGTCAGACCAAACTGCCATCCCATCATGCCATGGAGTGAAAATGTTGCAACATTGCTCTCACACTCCCTTAGTAATAGTTTCTGCATTTTTATGTTAGAGGAATGAGGAGACAGTTCTTAGCTGTAAAAAGTTTTTTGCTAAATCTATGCTGCCTCAATAATATTTGAGTAGCCATAAAACTAGTTTCTGATTATCAAAGGAGGTTGGGGAAAACAATCCTTAAAATAAAAGGCAGACAGCATAAATGCATGGGATCAGTAAGTAGATCCACCTTTATTCAAATATAAGCTGGCTTGATGCTTAAAATGTCTGCTCTGATGCACAACAGGCAGTTTGACTACACCAGATAAATTCTTCAATTGAAATTCTTTCAGCATGGGAATCCCTCAGTGAATAAAATATAGTAGGGATTCATGAGCACAAGCACGCTGAAGTCCACAACATTTGTAGAGTCCAAATAAAAACCAGGAGAAATGAGGTCTCTCACTCTTTACTTCCAAGTCTCAATCACTTAATAAAATTCTCGAATTAATGAAACTTCTCACTAGCATCAGCATTGTTCAATGATTTAAATCCCAAATATGAAGTCAGCCAATTGATTTATTGTTCTGTACGTCACAGAACCGCATCACCCATCTTCACATAGATTTCATGTGGTACATTTAGCTTATTGGAGGGAAATATATGATGAAACTTCACTGTTTCTTCATCTGTAAAAAGGATAACTACAGTATTTACCATATAAGGCTGTTACAATAAATAAGTCATTGTAAATATAGTGCTTAGAATCATGCCTGGCAGAAAATAACCTTCGAAAAAGCATCATCATCACCACTATTAAGATTAATTAAGGCCAGGTGTGGTAGTTCTCATCTGTAATCCCATCACTTTGAGAGGCCAAGGCAAAAGGATCACTTGAGCCCAGGGGTTTGAGACAAACCTGGGCAACAGAGAGAGACATCATATATTAGGCCCTTCTTGCATTGCTATAAATAAATACCTGAGTCTACGCAATTTCTAAAGAAAAGAGGTTTAGTTGACTCATGGTTCTGCAGGTTTTACAGTAAGCATGGTGCTGTCATCTACTCAATTCCTGGGGAGGCTTCAGGGAGGTTTTACTCATGGCAGAAGGCAAAGCGGGAGCAGGGACTTCACATAGTGAAAGCAGGAGTAAGTGAGAGAAAGAGTGGGGCTGGAGGTGCCACACACTTTTAAATGACCAGATCTTGTGAAAACTCCCTATCACAAAGATGGCACCAAGCCATGAGGGATCTGCCACCATGATCCAAACGTCTCCCACCGGGCCCCACCTTCAGTGTTGGGGATTACAATTCAACATGAGGCTTGGGTGGGGACAAGTATCCGAACAATATCACCCTATTGCTACTAAAAATTAAAAAAAAAATAGTCATAATGGCATGCATCTGTGGTGTTAACTACTCAGGAGGCTGAGGCAGTAGGATTTCTTGAGCCCAGGTGGTTGAGGCTGTAGTGAGCCATGATCATGCCACTGCACTCCAGCTTGGGCAACAGAGCCAGACCCTGTTTTAAAAAAAATTTTAAAGATTATATAGAGCCAAGAGTGGTGGCTCGTGCCTGTAATCCCAACACTCTGGGAGGCTGAGATGGGAGGATCGCTGGAGGCCAGGAGTTTGAGAAAAGCCTGGGCAATATAGAAAGTTCCCACCTCTATAATTTTTTTAAATGATTATTTAACCCTTTCAAATTTATTTTAACAACTGGTAAGATTGACCGAAATAATGTGACAGAAGAGAAATTGGGCAGATTCTGACCCCAGTCTTCAAAAGACATGGTTTCTTTAAGCACTTGGGAACCCTGTAACAACCCTGAGATGAATGAGTCTGAAAGCCTGCTAGAGGCTGAGAAACCACATAAAGGCGTCTTAGGTGACGTTCCCTAGAAAACAGATTCTGGGATGGAGACTTCCAAGCAGGAAGCTTTTGAGAGCACTGTTGGCAACAATTGTGAGACAGTAACAAATACAGGATTGGCCATAAGATAAAGTTGGGCTGCAACACAGTTGAGATGAAGGTCTCAGCTGATCCCTTGGGAAGCTCTGGAACTGAGATGGTTATTCAATGTTGTGCCAAGTTGGGCAAAGGGTCTAGGCATTTTTTCTTTGCACGAACCGATAATTGAATGAGGGTGTCTCTCAGTGAGGGAATATGATCTTGGGCTATGCAGCAACTTTTGGCAATAACTGGGGTAAGGGCACAGTAGTAACTTGTCAGCTGGCAACACTTCTAGACACTTTGGGAAAATTGTCTTGGCCCTGTAGAGGAGGATCTAGGTTGCATACCATAGCATCCACTACAGAAGATAACCAATGTGTCCCATTTAATAAGTCTGACAAGTGCTAGACATGTGAAATGAGGCCATCCTAGAACATCCAGGTGCCAGCTAACCCACTGCCTGAAGAGAGACACATCAGTGAGCAGAGCAGACTTTAGTTAAACCAACCCAGTCCAGAAAATTATCTTAGGAAACTCATAGAATCTTGAGACATAAGACATACGTGCATATTTAAACCAATAAGTTTTGAGGTAGGTTTTTATGCAGTGATAAGTAACTGATAAGAATATTACATTATAACAGTCCTTATTCAAAGGTCATGAGTGTAAAATTAAGGTGATTCTAGTGGTAGTCTACTGACAAGCTTTTTTTTCCCCTAAGCACTCATTGCCGAAGACATTAAGATCAACATATGTTTGAGAGTCAACCATTAGCGCAAATGATACTTATGGAATTTGAATTTTGACTATGCAATACAGCTCCTATGCCAAGTAGCTACCAATTTCCAGCATGAGGTAGGCACACAGGCCTCTTGGGAAGAAACCAGTATATACTTCTGGGAAACAGTATTGAACACATTTGTGTCATCCAGACGGCATAACTACACAGAGTTGTCAAAAGATTTCCCTAAGGCATTCTTTGAGAAACTGAGATCTTACAAAAAGAAATCAATGTCATTCTGTTTAGATATTGATATTACACTAATTTTCTTGAAAGCTATAAATACGTTTTTTATCTAAGGAAAATAAAGTTGAATCAGTTGAAACTAAAACTTTTAAAAGATTTATTTATTCTACAAATATAAGTAGAAAAAAGAATCAGCTACAATCCTTCTATTCTAACAAATCAACTATTTTTATCTTCCCACATTCCTTTCCTGTCCTTGTTCATATTTATATCATAAATAAACAGTTTTAAAACTAGTTTAGATACAATTTTCTATTAGAGTATGACCTTTTGAATAGAAGAATGAGAACTTATAAATTTTTTTTATTATACCTAAAGTTCTAGGATACATTTGCAGAATGTGCAGGTTTGTTACAAAGGTATACGCATGCCATGGTGCTTTGCTGCACCCAACAACCTGTCATCTGCATTAGGTATTTCTCCTAATGCTATCCCTCCCCCAGCCCCCCACCCCACAACAGGCCCTGGTGTATGATGTTCCCCTCCCTGTGTCCATGTGTTCTCATTGTTCAACTCCCACCTGTGAGTGAGAACACGTGGTGTTTGTTTTTCTGTTCCTGTGTTAGTTTGCTGAGAACGATGGTTTCCAGCTGCATCCATGTCCCTACAAAGGACATGAACTCATCCTTCTTTATGGCTGTATAGTATTCCATGGTGTATATGTGTCACATTTTTTTAATCCAGTCTATCATTTTGGGTTGGTTCCAAGTCTTTGCTATTGTGAATAGTGCCACAATAAACATATGTGTACATGTGTCTTTTAGTAGAATGATTTATAATCCTTTGGGTATATACCCAGTAATGGGTTTGCTGGGTCAAATGGTATTTTTGGTTCTAGATCCTTGAGGAATTGCCACACTGTCTTCCACAATGGCTGAACTAATTTACACTCCCACCAACAGTGTGAAAGCATTCCTATTTCTCCACATCCTCTCCAGCATCTGTTGTTTCCTGACTTTTTAATGATCGTCATTCTAACTGACATGAGATGATATCTCACTGTAGTTTTGGTTTGTATTTCTCTAATGACCTGTGATGATGAGGTTTTCTTCATATGTTTGCTGGCTGCATAAATGTCTTCTTTTGAGAAGTGTCTGTTCATATCCTTTGCTCACTTTTTGATGGGGTCATTTGGTTTTTTTTTCTTGTAAATTTGTTTAAATTCCTTGTAGATTCTGGATATTAGCCCTTTGTCAGATGGATAGATTGCA
>NW_016814845.1:166067-193104 GCF_001698545.2 Rhinopithecus bieti | reverse complement strand
GATATTTCTAGTTCTAGATCCTTGAGGAATCACCACACTGTCTTCCACAATGGGTGAACTAATTTACACTCCCACCAACAGTGTAAAGGCGTTCCTATTTCTCTGCATCCTCTCCAGCATCTGTTGTTTCCTGACTTTTTAATGATTGCCATTCTAACTGATGTGAGATGGTATGTCATTGTGGTTTTGATTTGCATTTCTCTGATGGCCAGTGTTGATGAGCATTTTTTCATGTGTCTGTTGGCTGCATAAATGTCTTATTTTGAGAAGTGTCTGTTCATATTCTTTGTCCACTTTTTGATAGGGTTTTTTGTTTTTTTCTTTTAAATTTGCTTGAGTTCTTTGTAGATTCTGGATATTAGACTTTGTCAGATGGGTAGATTGCACATTTTTCTACCATTCTGTAGGTTGCCTGTTCACTCTGATGGTAGTTTCTTTTGCTGTGCAGAAGCTCTTTAGTTTAATTAGATCCCATTTGTCCATTTTGGCTTTTGTTGCTGTTGCTTTTGGTATTTTAGCCATGAAGTCTTTGCCCATGCCTATGTCCTGAATGGTATTGCCTAGGTTTTCTTCTAGGGTTTTCTTAGTTCTAGATCTTACATTTAAGTCTTTAATCCATCTTGAGTTAATTTTGTGTAAGGTGTAAGGAAGGGTTCCAGTTTTCTGCAAGTGGCTAGCCAGTTTTCCCAACACCATTTATTAAATAGGGAATCCTTTCCCCATTTCTTGTTTTTGTCAGGTTTGTCAAAGATCAGATGGTTGTAAATGTGTGGCATTATTTCTGATGCCTCGGTTCTGTTCCATTGGTTTGTATATCTGTTTTGATACCAGCACCATGCTGTTTTGGTTACTGTAGCCTTTGTAGTCAGGGAGTGTGATGCCTCCCACTTTTTTCTTTTTGCTTAGGATTGTCTTGGATATGTGAGCTCTTTTTTGGTTCCACATGAAATCTCCATCAAGCTACTTTCTTCACAGAATTAGAAAGAACTTGTAATTTTTATGTAAAACTTAAAATACTTACCAATCAAATTAGAATAGGATATCTAAATTGAAGAGCTTCAGGAAATCCTAGCTGTCAAAAGATGATTACACTTTAGAGACCCTCTCTGAAATACAAACAGGAGCTCCCCTGCAGGAAGAAGAAAATTGAATGTATAAGAAGTGGAATGCAAACATTTTTAAAAAGCTGGGTGATTGTGGTAAAGCTGAACGAATCTCTGATATATAAACCAGGGTTTGGCAAACTATGACCTACAGGTCAAATGCAGCTTACAGCCTGTTTTTGTAAGTACAATTGTATTGGAACACAGTCACTCTCATTAATTTACCTATTGTCTATGATCACTTCTGCACTATATTAGCAGAGTTACACAGTTGTGACAGAGATTGTAGGGCCTACACAGCCAAATGTATTTACTATTCAAGTTTTATAGAACAGATTTGCTAACCCCTGACATAAGCAATCATATTAATGAGTAATTTTCGGTTGATGTGACCAAAAAGATGAGACTATAATACTAGACAAATAACATGGGAGATGGGAGGGGTGATTGGTATTACTTCTGTTTTTTGTTGTTGTTTGTTTGTTTGTTCTGTTTTGTTTTGTTTTGTTTGAGATGGAGTCTTACTCTGTCACCCAGGCTGGAGTGCAATGGCACAATCTCAGCTCACTGCAACCTCAACCTCCTAGGTTCAAGCAATTCTCCTGCCTCCGCCTCTGGAGTAGCTGGGATTACAGGTGCACACCACCACACCCAGCTAATTTTTGTATTTTTAGTAGAGACAGGGTTTCACCATGTTGGCCAGGCTGGTCTCAAACTCCTGACCTCAGGTGATCCACCTGCCTAGGCCTCCCAAAGGATTGGTATTACTTCTAAGTTTCCTGTATTGCCTGGCATGGAATTAGAGACATTGTCAGGTATGTATTTTAAAAATAAAAGAGTAAGATTATTTATATAGTACAAAACAGCATTCTTAGATTTCATATTCAAAGCTTAAAATACTTTCAAGTGACCCTTGGATTTGATGGTGTAATGATTTGTCTCCCTTCCACACCCCTGGCAACCTTTAGTATTCACTTGGATGGTAAGTGAAGCAGTGGACTGGAAAGCATTTTTCTCTGCAAGTGGCATCATTGTTCTCTAGTCAACCTGACAAAATTCTAAGTAATAAAATCTTATGTGAGGAAGAATAGCCCCCACAAAAAAGTCAACTGCCGGCGATGCATATGAAAAATTCCAAAATAGTGACAATTTCTAGTCATAGATGTTTCAGTGAGGAAATCACATGCAATCTTAATATTTATGAATCTTGGAACTTGAAAAGAATATGTCTGTAAAGGCAAAGCAACCACTCTATGTAACTTTAAGAAGTTTTGTACCCAACCAATTCAACAACTCACAATTGTACAGAAATGCACTGAGACAACAATTTTGTCATCATTGAACAGTGTTATTTTTAGAAAATTATTATTGTTAAATTTAAATCATTTAGCATAAAGTAGATAAAAACTAGTTGACCAAATCTTACAATTTTCCACCAGTGATTTTGATATTGTATAAACAGTCAAATATCATAGATTATAATTCAATCCAAGAAAAATATTTCAGACAATTTATCATGATTTAATTTATAGAACTCATAATTGCATCATAAGTCATTTTTGAACTTCAACTTGTAAGTTGTTTTAAACACAATATAGTTCAGTAAAAAAATTGTTTATTAACCTTCATCTAACTGATAGTTCTGAGTCTTACATCATTCATTATTTCTGTCCTCAGGATTTTCTATGTTTTTACATTAAGCCAGTGCTATATCTTTCAGAAGGCTGAGAATTTCAATTTTATTTTTTGTTAAAATAATCCACCAGATGCAAACATTTTAGCACTTTGCAATACACAGCTTCACTGAATCATGAGCTCTTCTAGGGAAGGATCTATGACTTCTAGGGAAGGATCTATGACTTATTCATCCCTTTACCCCTATGACCTGATACATAGTGAGCACTTTTTAAACATTTATTGAATGCATCAATTGGCAGTATATCGTTATCTCTAACTCCTCCAGAGCAAGTTGTGTTTCTATTCATTGTGCTCATATATCTGTTTCCACTGTATCGTAAACATTTGGTTCTTTTGTCTCCTTCATCTCAATGACAGAAGCAAAGGCTTCATTTATGTATTCTCAGTCCCTAACACTAATACCAGTTTCCAACACGTAATCATAGGTCTTCAGTAAAAGCTTTTTGAACTGTACATATCTTTGGAAGTTGAATCCTCTTCAGAAGAGTGGACTTCAGACTTACAGAAGAAAGAAGGATGCATCCCTTGTGATAATTATTTCTTCCTTTCCATCCCTCTTAGTAGACTGTGGGCTCCATGAAAGTATGGCTCCTAGTCATCTCCCTATCCTCAGTATCTAGCATCTATATGGCACACAGTACTCAAATGTCTAACTGAATTGAACTCCCATCTCTAATCTTAGACTGGATTTCATTACAGATTAATCTAGCCTAACCATTAGAATAAAATAACTTCCTGGCTTTATTCAATAAATGCAGTCAATTTCAAATCTTGAATGTCTGCAATAAATCTTAAACTTTACAGTGCCAGATTAGGCTATTCTGCCTTAATTAGTTTAGCTTTCTTTGATTTAAACATGGCCCATTAATTTAAATTAAATAAGCAATTCAAAGCCTGTGGACAATAAATTAGATATATGTAAACGTCAAAGACTGCAATCCCCTGGCTATCTGTTAAAGATAGTAAATGTATAAGACATCAGAAGCAAGTATTCCTTTTGATGATGATAATGAGATGTTCTAGATCAGGAGGAAAACTGGGACTTATTTTAAAACCCACAGACATCAGAAACATTCTGGCAACAAATTTTTCTCATTGTTTCTGTGTGAGCAAGTTGCCCTAGTTCTAGTACAATTTTAAAAGTTACCACCAAATTGTTTGCATTGTTGTGTAAGTTTTAAAAAGTCAAATTGTGATGATGGTTTAGGATCTTTTTGATATCCTATACACATGTGTTGTTTTTGGTGATCATTTGTGGATGTTACTAGAAAGTTAACTACATTGCTTGCATCCATCTACTAGAGTTCATCGGAACTTATCCTCTGCTAAAGAAAACCACAGCAACTAGCAATTTGGACAAATACATCAATTTTGTGGATGATAACAGTAAAATGCATGAGTTGTTTGAATTAGCTGAGAATTTGTTTCAATGAACCAACTAGCAAATTCATCAAAAAGAGCTGAATGCAGTTTTCTAACACCGCATATAAAAAAAATAATTTTTTTTTTATATATTTGCTCATGTTTTCTCCGTATTACTGTATTTTGGGGTATAACTTCAGAAGTACTGCACTGTGCTAAGATGGCTCTACAAAATCATACTCGTCAAGTAATCAGGCTCATTTGAGATAATTGATAGACATGTACAGGTATATGCTTTTTTTCTAATATACAGAGAGTTGTTCCCTGATTATTTTTTTAAATGTCAGCTTTTGTTTTAGATACATAGCCTATCCTACACATAGCATGTGTAGGATTGCTACATGGGTATATTAGATCCAGGTAGTGATCATAGTACCCAATGGGTAGTTTTTCAGCTCATGCTTTCCTCCCTCTTCCTCCACTAGTATTCTGCAGTGTGTCTATTGTTCTCATGTTTATGTCAATGTGTGCTCAGTTTAAGAGAGAACATGTGGTATTTGGTTTTCTGTTCCTGTATTAATTCACTTAGGATTGTAGCCTTCAGCTCCATCCACATTGGTACAAAGGAAATGATTTCATTCTCTTTAACAGCTGTGTAGTATTCCATGGTGTGTATATATACTACATTTTCTTTGTCTAATCCACCATTGATGACCATTTAGGTTGATTTAGGTTGATTCCATGTCTTTGTTATTGTGAACAGTGCGGTGATGAACATACGAGGTTATATGTCCTTTTGGTATAATGATCTATATTTTGGGGGTCTATAATGGGATTGCTGGGTTGAATGGTAACTCTAAGTTCTTTAAGAAATCTCCAAATTGCTTTCCCCAGAGGCTGAACTAATTTACATTCCCACCAACAGTATATAAGCATTCCCTTTTCCCCATAACCTCACTAGAATCTGTTATATTTTTTGACGTTTTAGTAATAGCCATTCTGACTGGTATCAGATGGTTTGATTTGCATTTCTCTGATGATTAGTGATGATGAACATTTTTTCATATGTTTGCTGGCCCTTTGTATTTCTTCTTTTTAGGAGTGTATGTTTATGTCTTTTGCCCACATTTTAATGGGATTGTTTATTGCTTGTTGATTTATTTAGTTCCTTGTAGGTTCTAGATATTATGCTCTTGTTGCATACATAGTGCGTTAATAATTTTTTGTCTTCTGTAGATTGTCTGTTTACTTTATTGATGGTTTCCTTTGGTGTATAGAAGCTCTCTAGGTTAATTAGGTTCTAGTTGTAAAATTTTGTTTTTCTTGTAGTTGCTCTTGGGGAATTGGTTATGAATTCGTTGCCAAGGTGTATGTAGAGAAGGGTCTTTCTTAGATTTTACTCCAGGGATTTTTTTTTTTTTTTTTTACAGTTTGAGGTCCTACATTTAAATATTTAATCCACCTTGAGTGAATTTGTGTATATGGTAAAGTTAAGTGGCTAATATCACTCTTCTGTATATGGCTAACCAATTATCCCAGCATCATTTATTGAACAGAAAGCCCTTTCCCCATTGCTTGTTTTTGTCAGCCTTGTTGAAGATCAGATGGTTGTAGGTGTGTGGCTTTATTTTGGAGTTTTCTATTCTGTTCTATTAGTCTATGTGTCTGCTTTTGTAGCAGTACCATGCTGTTTTGGTCATTGTAGCCTTATAATATAATCTGAAGTCATTTACTGTGATGCCTCTGGCTTTGTTCTTTTGGCTTAGGATTGTTTTGGCTGTTTAGGCTCTTTTTTGGTCCCGTATGAATTTTAAAATAAGTTTTCTAATTCTGTGAAGAATGATGTTGACAGTTTCACAGGAAAAGCATTGCACCTCAGTATGGCCGTCATAATGATACTGTTTCTTCTAATCCATAAGCATGGGATGTTTCTCTATTTATTTGTGCTGTTTCTGGTTTGTTTTAGCAGTCTTTTATAGTTCTTCTTGTACAACTCTTTCATATCATTGGTTTGCTGTATTCCTAGGTATTTCATTTTCTTTGTGGCTATTGTACATGGGATCGTGTTCTTGATTTGACTCTCCACCTGGATGTTGTTGGTGTATAGAAATGCTACTGATTTTTATACATTTATTTTGTATCTTAAAACCTCACAAAATCATTTATCAGTTCTAGTAGCCTTTTGGCATAGTCTTTAGAGTTTTCTAAGAATAGAATCACATCATCGGTGAAGAGAGATAATTCGACTTCTTTTCCTATTTGGATGCTTTTTATTTCTTTTTTCTTCTTTGTTTGCTCCAGCTAGGACTTGTAGTGCTATGTTCAATAGGAGTGGTGACAGTGGGCATCCTTGTCTTGTTCCAGTTCTCAAGGGAAATACTTCCAGCTTTTGTCAATTCAGCATGATGTTGGCTGTGGGTCTGTCATAGATGGCTCTTATTATTTTGAGGTATTGCTATATTTCTTCAATGACCCGTCTGTTGAGGGTTTTATCATGAAGGGATGTTAGATTTCATGGAAAGCTTTTTCTACAACTAATCAGATAATCATATGATTTTTGTTTTAATTCTATTTATGTGGTGAATCACATTTATTGATTTGCCTTTGTTGAATCAACCTTGCTTCACAGGAGTGAAGCCTACTTGATTGGGGCCAATTAACTTTTTGATGTGCTGCTGGGTTCAGTTTGCTAGCATTTTGTTGAGAACTTTTACATTTGTGTTTATCAGATGTGCTGAAGTTTTCTTTCTTCACTGTGTCTCTGCCAGATTTTGGTATAAGGCTGATGCTGGCTTCATAGAGTGAGTTAGAAAGGAGTCCCTTCTCTTCAATTTTTTGTAACTGTTTCAGTAGTATTGGTACTAGTTCTTCTTCTTATATGTGGTAGAATTCAGCTGTGAATCCATCTGGTCCAAGGCTGTTTTTGGTTGATAGGTTTTTGTTTGTTTGTTTCTGATACAATTTCAGAACCTGGTATTTGTCTATTCAAGATTCCAATCTCTTCCTGCTAGTGGAGTCTTATAAGGTTGTGCGTTTCCAGTAATGTATTCATTTCCTCTAGATTTTTAATTTATGTTCATAGAGCCATTCATAGTAGTTTCTGAGGATCTTTGAATTTCTTTGGATCAGTTGTAATGTTATATTTGTCATTTATGATTTTACTTACTTGGATCTTCTCTCTCTTTTTTTTGTTAGTCCAGCTAGCATTCTATCAGTGTTATTTATTATTTTGAATAACAAATTCCTGGTTTTATTGATCTTTTAAATGGATTTTTGCATCTCAGTTTCATTAGCTTCTCTAAATTTAATTATTTTTATTCTTCTGCTAGCTTTCAGGTTGGTTTGTTCTTCCTTTTCCTAGTTCCTTTAAGTGCAAAGTTAGTTGATTAGTTTGAGATTATTCTAATTTCTTGATGAAGGTGTTTATGGTTATAAACTTTCCTCTTAACACTCCTTTAGCTGCATTCCAGGGCTTTTGATAAATCGTGTCTATATCTTCATTAATTTCAAATATTTTTTGATTTATTCCTTAATTTCAATGTTCACCCAGGAGTTACTCAAGAGCAAGTTGTTTAATTTAATGTGATTGTGTAGTCTTGAGAGATCTTCTTGACATTGGTTTTTATTTTATTGCACTGTGGACTGAGAGTACAATTTCAATTTTTTTTAAATTTGTTGAGACTTGCTTTATGACCAAGCATGTGGTCTATCTTAGAATATGTTCCATGTGTAGATGAGAAGAATGTATATTCTGTGGTCATTGGGTGGAGTGTTCTGTAAAGGCCTGTTAGGTCCAAATGGTGAAGTGTCAAGTTTAAGTCCAGAATTTCTTTGTTAGTTTCTACCTTGATGATCTGTCTAATGCTGTTAGTAAGGTGCTGAAGTCTCCCACTATTATTGTGTGGTTGTCTAAGTCTTTTTGTAGGTCAAGAATGGCTTGTTTTATGAATCTGGGTGCACCAGTATTGAGTGCATATATATTTAAGATAGTTAAGGCTTCTTGTTGGATTGTACCCTTTATCATTATGTAATGCACTTCATTGTCTTCTTAATTTTTGTTGGTTTAAATTCTGTTTCATATGATTTAAGAACAGTGACTCCTGCTTCTTTTTGTTTTCCATTTGCATGGTAAATCTTTCTCCATCCTTTTACTTTGAGTTTTTGGGTGCCATTACATGTAAAATGGGCCTCTTGAAGACAACAGATGTTTGGATCTTGTCATTTTATTCAGCCTGCCACTTTGTGTCTTTTAAGTGGGGTGTTTAGTCCATTTATATTCAATGTTAGTACTGATATGTGTGATTTTGATACTGTCATTGTGTTGTTAGCTTATTACGTAGACTTAATTGTGTAGTTCCTTTATACTGCCTGTGGGCTATGTACTTAAGTGTGTTTTTTTGGTAAAAGATGTCATTCTTTCAATTCCATATCTCAGCACTCCCTTAAGGGAGTCTTAAAGCTAGTCTAGTTGAAACATATTCCCTCAGCATTTGCTTCTCTGAGAAGTATTTTATTTCTTCTTCACTTATGAAGCTTAGTTTGGCAGGATATGAAATTCTTGGTTGGAATTTCTTTTCTTTAAGGATGTTGAAAATAGGCCCCCAATCTCTTCCAGCTTGTAGGTTTTCTACTGAGAGGTCTGCTGCTAGCCTGATGGGGTTCCTTCTTTATGTGACCTACTCCTACTCCCTAGCTGCCTTTAAGATTTTTTTCTTTTGCTTTGACCTTAGTAAATCCTATGACTTATGTGCCTTGGGGATGGTCATCTTATATAGTATCTAGCTGGGGTTTTCTGTATTTCTTGGATTTGCATATCATCCTCTATAGTGAGATTAGGAAATTTTCATAGACTATATCCTCATATATATTTTCCAAGTTGCTTTTTCTCTTTTCTTCTCTCTCAGGAATGCCAATGAATCATAGGTTTAGTCTCTTTACATATTCCCATATGTTTCAGAGGTTTTGTTTATTTTTCTGAATTTGTTTTTCTTAAATTTTGTCTGACCGAGTTGACTCAAAGAACCAGTCTCTGAGCTCTGAGACTCCCTCCTAGGCTTGGTCTATTCTATTGTTAACACTTTTGATTGTATTATGAAATTATTGTAGTGAGCTTTTTCAGCTGTAGAAGTTCAGTTTAGTTCTTTCTTAAAATGAATCTTTTGTCTTCCCGCTCTTGGCTTATTTTACTGGATTCTTTAGATTCCTTGGATTGGGTTTCAACTTTCTCCTGAATCTCACTGAGTTTTCCTGCTATCCAGATTCTGAACTCTATGTCTGATATTTCTGTCATTTCAGACTGGTTAAGAACCATTGCTGGGGAGCATGTGGGTTCATTTGGAGGTAAGAGGACACTGTGGCTTTCTGAATAGTCAAAGTTCTTATGCTGATTATTTCTTATCTGGGAGGGTTGATGTTCCTTTAGCTATGATGTAAGCTGAGTACAGTCAAGTGGCTTTGTTTCCGGATGCTTTCAGAGGGCCAGGGGTCTGCATAGCATCTTCGTGTGCAGATGAATTCTTGTACTTCATTTCACATGTATATATATTAGCTGGATAAATTTTTGGTTTTGTAGTTTGGACTGCAATCCAGAAGATGGCACTTGAGAATGATGGCAGGTAGTTAGGTTAATACCCAGCCACATGGCTCTTCTGTACTTTCTTATGTTCACAGGTGTGCTCTACAGGGAGGCAAAAGAGAGATGACCCCTCACCAGGTCCACTCCTGGGCCTTGGGGCAGCTGCCTCCAATTGCTAGTCCTGTGCCTGCATTTCTTTTGCTAAGTGCAGAGGCTGCAACAGGGAGATATGTTATACTTTCTCTGGACTGACTTTGTAGGAGGAGGCATGCACCATAGGTGTGCCCTACAGGGAGGCAGAAAGAGAGATGACCCCCTCACATCAGAGATGTTCCTCTGGGCCTTGGAAGAGCTGCCTCCAATTACTAGTCCTGTGCCTGCATTTCTTTTGTTAAGTGCAAAGGCTGCAGCAGAGAGGTATGTCACACGTTCTCTGGACTGACCTTGTAGGAGGAAGCATGCACTGTTCCCACCCCAGCACAGGAGCCCACAAGTCTCACACTTCTCACTGCTCTGATGGTGGGATCTTCTCTTCCACTTGAGTCCTGGCTGCACGCACTCAGGCTGTGCTACAAGGGTTGTGCTATGCAGCCCCTCCTGCAAGGTAGCTAGGCATAGACTCTGGGAAGGGCCAGAAGGCAGGAGGATTTGCAGAGCAGATGCACTGAACTTCCGCAAGAAGGCTGGCAGTACTCTTTGCTGGCTCAGAACTCAAATGGGGCCCATACCACCTGGTGGGGCATATGGAGCCCTGGGGAATGGGTGTGTATGACTGCTGTCCACTGGAACTGCTCAGAACACAAAAGCTCCTAGGCTCCATGCTATCTGAAGGCCCGTTTCTGCCTGCTCCCCAGGGAGAGTCCCCTGACAGTTAACATGTCTGTAGGAGATGTGGGGTTCCTTGTAGCTAGGATCTCAGAGGCCCACAGTGAGAATGAGCTATTCCTCAGCTCCCTCCTTTGCCAGGAGCCTTTTGAGGTCAGGGACAAGCCCTGGAATTTGGCCACACTGTGCAAGGTTCACAGCTTTGTCCCTGCTATGAAGTTGAGACTAAAGAGTCTCTGCTTCAGCGTTGCCTCTACCTCCACTCTGAGCATAATTTCTCCAAATTATGGTGATTTGCTGGATAATTTGGACTCCCTTGATGGCAGTAGTGCTTTGTGACTGCATCTAGTCAGACATCTTGTCCCTCTTCTCCATGTTTTTAGAGGCTTTTTTAAATTACCTGAGCTGCAGGAGCTAACCTGCAACACAGTAACTCATTCTCAAAGGTTTCCCATTTTAACTGTAGGAAAAATGTAGCCACTGAGAAGTCAATTTATGTTGAGGCTCCATGGCAATATTAATCCGTAAAATGAAACCCTGGAAGACAACCAAGGCATTACTTCAGGACATGGGCACAGGCAAAGATTTCATGATGAAGATGCCAAAAGCAATTGAAACAAAAGTGAAAATTGACAAATGGGATCTAGTTAAACTAAAGAGCTTCTGCACAGCAATAGAAACTATTAACAAGGTAAACAGTCGACCTACAGAATGGGAGACAGGTTTTGCAAACTATGCATCCAACAAAGGTCTAATGTCCAGCATCTATAGGAGCATAAACAAATTTACAGGAAAAAAACAAACATCCCTATACAAATGTGGGTAAAGCACATGAACAGACACTTTGCAAAATAAGATATATATGTGGTCAACAAGCATATGAAAAAACGCTCAGTATCACTGATGATTAGAGAAATGCAAGTCAAAACCACCATGAGATACCATCTCACACCCGTCAAAATGACTATTATGAAAAAGTCAAAAAATAACAGATGCTGGCAAGGTTATGGAGAAAAAAGGAATGCTTATACACTATTGGTGGGAGTGTAAATTAGTTCAACCATTGTAGAAGACAGTGTGCAAATTCCTCAAAGACCCAGAGACAGAAATACCATTCAACCCAACAATCCCATTACTGGGTGTATGCTATACAAAAGGAATATAAATCATTCTATTATGAAGACATATGCACAGGTATGTTCACTGTAACTCTATTCACAATAGCAAAGACCTGGAATCAACTCTAATGCCCATCAATTATAGACTGCATAAAGAAAATGTGGTACATATACACCATGGGGCACTATGTAGCCATAAAAAAGAATACGATCATGTCTTTTGCAGGGACATGGGTGGAGCTGGAGGTCATTATTCTTAGCAAACTAACACAGGAACACACAACCAAATACCACATGTTATCACTTACAAGTGGGAGCTAAATGATGAGAACACATAAACACATAGAGGGGAACAACACACACTGGGGTCAATCAGAGGGTGGATGATGGGAGGAGAAAGAGGATCAAAAAAAATAGTTAACGGGTACTAGGCTTAATACTTCGGTGATGAAATAACCTATACAATAAACCCCATGACACAAGTTTACCTGTGTAACAAACTTGCACATGTATCCCTGAACTTAAAATAAAAGTTTTTAAAAAGGAATTATAATTACTTGTTGGTTTTCTGACTTCTTTTGCTTTCTGCAAAATAGACATTATTGAGAAAGGCACTGTACTGAAATGACAAAAATAGTTCCTAAGACTTGTGAGCATTATAATTTAAGAGTATAGCTTGGACTTACCAGGACACTACCAATTGCACAGACCTCAAAATTTTCAACAAGCCCAGATTCATCTGATAAAGTTATGCTGTGTGTGTGTGTGTATCTTCCATATTTGTAAAATGTGTGATGAATCTTGCTGTTGAGTCAATACAATTACATTTTAAGCATCAATGACTCCATAGATCTTTAGTGTCTACAGGGTTACATCCTTAACCACCAAATACATCTGACAGAGGCCCTCATGAGTGATTTAATGACCAAGAGCTAGTACTGGAATATGAGGATTTTGGGAATAATGAGATTGAGAATACGCCAGTGAATCTATGATGGTCATTAGAAAACAAGGAGTTTGCATGGGGAGAATATCAGAAATGGGTGCAAGGAAGCAAAAAGGAAGATTAGGGGCTTTATCAGTGCAGTCCAAGCAGGAAACATATGACACACTTATGATGAATAATTTGAGGAGAATTTAATACATGGACTATTTACAAAAGTGTGGCTAGGATTTAGGAATAGCAGTAAGTAATGGTGAAGTACCCCAGGACTAACAACAATAGGGTACTGTTAGCACCCCTGGGCTTGAAGGAACAAAGGAGGAAATGATTATCAGAACCCAGACAGGATAGTTATGTGTGAAGAACTACATGACTGGAGCTGTGGCCTTTAGTAGCAGGACATAGCCATTAAACTCTAGAACAGCAGGGAAGGAGTCAAGGGAATATAACACATATTCCAACCTCATCTTCTGTCTTTTCTCTCACCTGAAAGTGCCTCTCCCCACTGGCCAAAGCAAACAGGAAGCTAAAGGTAAGAGGCTTGTTGGTGTATGTTTACACAAGTCAATGTCACAGGACAATGAGTAAGGTGAAGAATGTAGGATTTTCTACTGCAAGGATTTTTGGAAAACAGTTACCTCACACCTACATGTCTCAGGGTAGGTATAAGTAGATTTATTTTGAAGAAATGAATTAATTCAATTCAATTTAAGTAAAGATTATCATAGAACAATTTAAATATAATTATAATTTCATGGCATATTTTGTTTTAAAAGTGTGTTGTAAACTTTGGTAAATATAGTGTGTGGTGTAGCAGGGAATGAATAATTTCGTATCAGAAAATATGGATTTTGGTCTTGGCTATACAAACTGACATGCTTTGTGACTTTTAAAAGTTACTTGACTTCTCTGACCTTAGTTCATATATGGATGAAAGGGATAATAATAAATGTCCAATTTGTCAATACCTCAAAGAATAGTTGTAAGGATAAAACGAAAACGTATATGGAAAACACTTATAAACTGAAATGTCTCTTTTAAGGCAAGAATCTACTCTTCCAACATTGCAAAGTGGAATTTACAGATAATTTCTGGGCTCGTGGAGAAATAAGCTGACTTTTCAATATTTTTTTACAGTGACAGATCTATCTCCTTCCATCCAGATAGGATTCTGCCAGCTTCCCGCCAGATCTAATTAAGTTTTAAATGAGATTCAGGAAGACATAATAGCTTATTCTGATTTTCTTTTATATCATATAGTCTCTAAATATTCATTGTGCTCGTATGATTAAGCTGTAAATCAATAAAAAAAAATCCAATGGGCTTTTCTGGATTTTTTAATTTGCCCCATATATTTGGATATACCAGTCATCTTAACTTCATATCAGTTTTTATTCCTTTCACATTGCCCTTACCCATCTTTCTTCCTTTGAGGAATTTCTAATCATATTTTAAGACTCAAAGTAAGTATCTCCACCTCAGGAAAACCTCTCCTTAACACAACTTGAGGAAATTTGCAGCTCCTCAAATTACATGTAGTACTTTGAACATATCTATATGACAGCCAGTATCACACCACATTGTATTAGAATTATTTGCTTCTTTTTCTGTATCTCCCATGAGACACTGAGGGTCTTGAGCATGCAGATACTTTCCTATCTAGGTTTTCAGTCCCATCAACTAGCAAGGTACCAGGCATTTTGTGTGGGCTCAGTTAATTGGAATTCAAATTCTCGGTATATATAGATTATAAAAACAAATGCTAATCCTATTTTTACCTTTCTACTCATCATATTGGTTTTCAGATTTGAACTGCTAATATTTAAGACAACATATTTAATGTTTACTTTCAGGGTAGATCCCCAGCAGAAGATATACACTGACTTTGGTGAAAAGGGCCTGAAGAGTTCCAAGCTGAGAATGATTACAAATGCATATATTGAGGAAAAACTTGCCTGAACAATGAACTTGAAAAAGTTTTCCAAATACAGTAAAGCTACACTCATTCGATAGGTAGTGAATAAGATTTTCACTAGCTTTTTTCTGATGGAACCTGTTTTCCATTTGCTAATTCTTCTGTGTTATTTACTAGTACTCACTAGAAGACATGTTGTAGCACGTACCAGAAGTTTAAGAAAAGTATTTATGGAAGAAACTAATTAAAAATTTTAAAAAATTATATTTACTGACTTAATTATACTCCTACCACACAAAGAAAAACAATATAAAATTGAATGGTAAACATATATAAAATCAGTATTCCAAGAAAATTAGTTTGTTATTGTGGCCTTTTTCTTAGCTGGAATTGTGAGGTTTTGAGATAAAAGCAGTGGTTCAAAATGATGATTGCTATGCCTCTGCCTCAATGTGATAGATGGACTGATGGATAGTAGAGTATATTTCTGAAATTTTATTTGTGATTGTTTGATCTTAGAGGTTGGGTTAAAATGGTGAAGCACACTTTAGACTGCTGTATTGTGATTTTTCCTTTTTGTAACAAATAAAGCCAAGATCATATAATGTTCAGAGCATTAACTAGGTTGGTCTTTTAAAGAATTTCCTTTCAAAATACATGAAAATCAAAGAATTTTGTTCTGATCAGCATGACCAAGCATGAAGGAATATTTTGAGTTTAAAAAGTTTTCCCCTTGGCGCAAGATAGGGTACCTGAGCCAATATTGTTAGATCTTCTCTCCTTTCTCTCATTTTAAAAAGGCAATTAAATTAATGAGTAATAAAGTTTGCTCTCCCCGACTTTTAAGTGTGTCCAGGCTTGGAGAGAGGGACCAGGGGAAGTTGGTTCACTCTTACGGGTGGGAATTATAAAGACATTCCAAACATCCATGATTTCAGCTGATGATGTCCTGAGATCCAACCCTACTATCCTTAACTCTTCCTGGGATGGCAAAAATAGTTTTGGGGTGGGTAATTCAGGGTACTCATGCAAGCAGAAGTCCAGTGAGTCGTTGGGAGGCGATTAAGTTGTTCCGTATCAGTAGCAACCATCACATGGTCCCACCAATAAACTGTATTCACGATACATACCATGTTTTTTTTGCAAGGGAAAGGAAATAGAGATAGAAATACCTGTGTGTGGACTAGTCCCATTCTATATTTTCAATTTTTATTATCAATTCAACAAATTAGCTTATTTTTAAAACCTAATTTTGAACTATTGGTTGCATTAGGAGAAGTAAATGAAAAGGGAAGTTCATTGAAACTAGCCAAAAGACACCTTCTACAACACACACCAGTATGTCTACTTTTTCTGTTAGTTTATATTCTAGATTTTGGAAATAAAGTGCATATATGATTTTTCAGGACTCAATTTTCAGGACTCAAATGCTTCTAATATAGTCATCTACCATAGCACTTTTTCACCTAAGTTATTCATATGCAATTTAAATTCATTCAAGTGCCATAACTGTTTTATACAGTTTAGTATAATATAACAGTCCTAGACTAGGAATCAGAACAACTGAATCCTAGTTTTAGCTTCACCTTTTATCTATGTGTCCTTGGGAAATTCACTTCATCTTGTTATGCCTCAGTTTCCTCATCAATGAAATAAATATATTATTGCACTGCCTACCTCACAGGGTGAAATGCATAGTAGATTCAGATGTGAAGACTACTCTATCTGTAAAGGGTTATTTAAATATAAAGAAATGTGTATTTATTCCTGTAAGATAGTAAGGAAAAGCATTAACCTTTTCTTGACTAAAAAAGGTCTAGGGGCACTGATATGGTTTGGCTGTGTCCCCAACCAAATCTCATCTTGAATTGTAGCTCCCATAATTCCCATGTGTCATGGGAGACACATGGTGGGAGGTAATTGAATACTGTGGGCTTGTTTTTCCCATGCTGTTTCCATGATAGTGAATAAGTCTCACAAGATCTGATGGTTTTATAAAGGGGAGTTCCCCTGCGTATGCTCTCTTGCCTGTCACCATGTAAAACGTGCCTTTTCTCCTCATTCACCTTCCACGATGATTGTGAGGCCTCCTGAGTCATGTGGAACAGTCAGTCAATTAAATCTCTTTCCTTTATAAATTACCCAGTCTTGGATATGTCTTTATTAGCAGAGTGAGAATGGCCTAATAGTGGCACAAAGCAAAATGAGTGGGTTAATAACAGCTCCAGCACCAGACTCAAAGAATGGGCATATATGTTTAAATGATGCATTCCACAGGCCTAGCATACTTCCAGATCAAATCAAACAAAACTCATAAATCTAAAGTGAGTTTCTTGTAGACAGCACACAGTTGGATCTTGTTTTTTGAACTATTCGGCCACTCTATGTATTTTGATTGAGGGAGTTAATCCATATATGTTTAAAATAATTATTGATAGTAAATGACTTACTTTTGCCATTTTATTAATTTCCTTCTGCTCATTTTGTAGTTATTTTGTTGCTCTTTTCCTCTCCTGCTGTCTTTTTTTTGGTGTGTGTTTCACTGATT
Organism: Rhinopithecus bieti; assembly: GCF_001698545.2. Classification (NCBI taxonomy): domain Eukaryota; kingdom Metazoa; phylum Chordata; class Mammalia; order Primates; family Cercopithecidae; genus Rhinopithecus; species Rhinopithecus bieti. Next base: position 176,017 of record NW_016814845.1, on the reverse strand, counting down.
TTTTGTCGTGATATGTTTTGATTCCTTTCTCTTTTTCTTTTGTGTATCTGCTAAGGTATTTTCTTTGTGATTACTGTGAGGCTTACATAACAGTCTTGTAACAGTCTATTTTAAGCTGATAACAACTTAACTTCAACCACTTACAAAAACTCCACAATTTTACACCTATCCAACACACACTTTATATTATTGATTTCACAGTATTCATCATTTATCCAGCATATCAATTAACAAATTTTTTATAAAGTTGTTATTAATACTTTTAAAATACTTTTATACTAAAATATGGTGATTTACACACCATCAGTACAGTATTACAGTCTGTGTTTGTCTATGGATTTACCTTTATCAGTGAGTTTTATACTTCATATGCTTTCATGTTGCTGTTCAGCATCCTTTCATTTCAACTTGAAGAGGTAGGTCCCTTTAACATTTCTTGTAAGGAAGGCCTGGTGGTGATTAATTCCCTAAGCTTTTGTTTGTCTATCTCTCCCTCATTTTTGAAGGACAGTTTTACTGTGTATAATGTTATGGTTGGCAGATTGTTCTTTCAGCACTTTGAATATATCATTCCACTTCCTTCTGGCCAGCAAAGGCTCTGCTAAGAAATCTGCCAACAGTCTTATGGAGGCTCCATTTATGTGATGACTCACTTTTCTCTTGCTTCTTTTCAAGATTCTCTTTGACAATGTGATTACAACGTGTTTTGAGGTAGATTACTTTGGATTCATTCTCTTTGGGATTCTTAGGGCTTCATGAATCTGGATCTCCATTCCCATCCTTCCCTCCCCTCAGATTTGGAAAGTTTTCAGTCATTGTTTTTTAAAATAAGCTTTCTTCCCTTTTCTTTCTCTTCTCCTTCTGGAACTTCCATATTGGTTCACTTGAAGGTGTCCCCTAGTCCCTTAGGCTTTCCTCACTCTTTCTCATTCTTTTTTTCTTTTTGTTCCTCTGACTAGATAATTTCAAATGACCAGCCTTCAAATTTACTGTTTCTTCTTCTTGATGTGTCTGCTGTTGAATCCTTGTAGTGAATTGAATTTTTTTGTTCGGTTATTGTATTCTTCAGCTTCAGTTTTTCCATTTGGTTCTTTTTATGGTTTCTTATCTCTTTGTTAATATTCTTCCTTTGTTTATGAATCATTTTACTGAATTCACTTAGTTGTCTATTTTTGTTCCCTTGAAACTCACTGTGCTAGTCCATTTTCATGCTGTTGATAACAACATACCCGAGACTGGGTGATTTACAGCTCCATGTGACTGGGGAAGCCTCACAATCATGGCAGAAGACAAGGATGAACAAGTCATGTCTTCCATGGATGGTAGCAGGCAAAGAGAGAGAATGAAAGCCAAGCAAAATGAGTTTCCCCTTATCAAACCAACAGATCTTATGAAACTTATTCACTGCCACAAGAATGGTATGGGGGAAACCACCCCCATGATTCAATTATCTCCCCCCGGGTCCCTCCAACAACACATGGGAACTCTGGGAGATACAATTCAAGATGTGATTTGGGTGGGGACACAGGCCAAACCATATCATTCTGCCCAAGCCCCTCCCAAATCTCATATCATCACATTTGAAAGTCAATCATGCCTTCCTGACAGTCTCCAAAAGTCTCAACTCATTTCAGAATTAAAAGTTCACAGTCCAAAGTTTCACCTGAGATAAGGCAAGTCCATTCCATCTATAAGCCTGTAAAATCAAAAGCAAGTTATTTACTTCCTAGATACGAGGATACAAGCATTGGATAAATACAGCCATTCCAAATAGGAGACACTGGCCAAAACAAAGCACTACAGGATCCATGTAAGTCTGAAATCCAGCAGGGCAGTCAAATCTTAAAGCTCCAAAAATGTTCTCCTTTGACTACATGTCTCACATCCAGGTCATGCTGATGCAAGAGGTGGCTTCCCATGGTCTTGGGCAGCTTTGCCCCTCTGGCTTTGCAGGGTACAGCCTCCTTCCTGGCTGCTTTCATGGGCTAACATTGAGGGGCTGCAACTTTTCCAGGTGTACTATACAAGCTGTCAGCTGATCTACCATTCTGGGCTCTGGAAGACAGTGGCCTTCTTCTCACAGCTCCACTAGGCAGTGCCACAGTAGGGACTCTGTGTGGGGGCTTCAATCCCACATTCTCCTTCTTCACTGCCCTAGCAGAGGTTCTCCATGAGGGCCCCACCCCTGCAACAAACTTTTGCCTGGACATCCAGGCATTCCCATACATCTGAAATCTAGACAGAGGTTCCTAAACCTCAACTCTTGACTTCTGTGCACCCGCAGGCTAACCACCATGTGGAAGCTGCCAAGGCTTGGGGTTTCCACCCTCTGAAGCAACAGCCCAAGCTTTATCTTGGTCCTTTTTAGCCATGGCAGGAGTGGCTTGGATGCAGGACAACAAGTCCCTGGACTGCACACACCACAGGGACCTTGGGCCTGGCCCAGGAAACCATTTTTCCCTCCTATGCCTCTGGGCCTGTGATGGGAGGGGCTGCCATGAAGACCTCTGACATACTCTGGAGACATTTTTCCCATTGTCTTGGGGATTAACATTCGGCTCCTCATTACTCATGCAAATTTCTGCAGCTAGCTTGAATTTCTCCTCAGAAAATGAGTTTTTCTTTTCTATCACATTGTCAGGCTGCAAATTTTCCAAATTTTATGCTCTGCTTTGCATATAAAATGGAATGCCTTTAACAGCATCCAAGCCACCTCTTGAATGCTTTGCTACTTAAAAATCTCTTTTGCCACATAGCCTAAATCATCTCTTTCAAGTTCAACATTCCACAAATCTCTAGGGCAGGGGAAAATGCCACCAGTCTTTTTGCTAAAACATAATAACAGTTACCTTTGCTCCAGTTCCCAACAACTTCCTCATCTCTATCTGAGACCACCTAAACCTGAGTTTCATTGTCCATATCACCATCAGGATTTTAGGCAAAGTCATTCAACAAATCTCTAGGAGGTTCCACATTTTCTCACATTTTTCTCTCTTCTTCTGTGACCTCCAAACTGTTCCAATCTCTGCATGTTACCGAGTTCCAAAGTCGCTTCCACATTTTCAGGTATCTTTTCAGCAACACCCCACTCTACTGGTACCAATTTACTGCATTAGTCCATTTTCACACTGCTGATAAAGGTAACCCAAGACTGGACAATTTATAAAAGAAAGAGGTTTAATTGGACTTACAGTTACACATGGCTGGGGAAGCCTCATGATCATGGCAGAAGGCAAAGAGGAGCAAGTCACATATTATATGGATGTCAGCAGGCAAAGAGAGAAAATAAAAGTCAAGTGAAACAAGTTTCCCCTTATAAAAACAACAGATCTTGTGAGACTTACTACCATGAGAACAGTATGTGAGAAACGATCCCATGACTCTATTATCCCCCACTGGGTCCTTCCCACAATACGGGGGAATTATGGGAGTATAATTCAAGATGAGATTTGGGTGGGGACACACAGTCAAACCATATCACTCACTGAGCTTCTTTAAGACTACTGTTTTGAATTTTTTATCAATAAATTCACAGATGTCTATTTCTTTACCGTCACATTTTGATTCTTTGTGTTTCTTGTAGTTTAGTGTTGGTGTTCATGCATTTGAAAAAACAGGGACCTCTCCCAATTTTACAGACTGGCTTTTACAGGAAAAGACTCTCACCAATCAGCCTGACTACATATTTTGGAAGCCTTTAAAACCTTTTTAATGAATATGCACTTTCCAGTCTTCTCCCTCCATTATGGGGGAGAAGTCTCAGTATTGTGCACCTTTTCCCAATCTTACAGAGCTGCGCTTGCTGCAGTAAGCCATCCATTCCTTTTCCTTATAACGGTGCACTTAAAGTCCAAAATGGTGAATACATGCTTTACTATTTTCTCTCTCTTTCTCTCCTGGGGGAGAAGTTTTAGCGTTATGTGCCTTCTGTAAAATTTTTGAGATGGAGTTTTGCTCTTATTGCCCAGGCTAGAGTGCAGTAACGCAATCTTGGCTCACTGCAACCTCCGTCTTCCAGTTTCAAGCGATTCTCCTGCCTCAGCCTCCCAAGTCGCTGGGATTACAGGCACCTGCCACCACACCCAGCTAATTTTTTTTGTATTTTTAGTAGAGATGGGGTTTTACCATGTTGGTCAGGCTGGTCTCAAACTGCTGACCTCGTGATCCACCTGCCTCAGCCTCCCAAAGTGCTGGGATTACAGGCATGAGCCACCACATCTGGAACCTTCTCTAAATTTCACAGAGCTATGCCAGCAGGATTAAACCGGATTTCTTGGATATGACACCAGAAGCACAGGAAAACAAAGAAAAAATAGGTATATGGGTCTGTATCAAAATAAATGCCTTCTGCACAGCAAACAGTCAACAGAATGAAAAAGCAACTTTTAGAAGGGGATAAAATATTTGCAAACCAATATCTCATAAGGGTTTGATATCTAAAACATATAAAGTACAACTATAAGCCATAACATACAATTAAATAACAAAAACAAAAACCAAACAAATAACCCAATTTAAAAAAAATGGGCAAAGGACTTGAATAGACATTTCTTCAAAGAAGACACAAGTGGCCAACAGGTATATTGAAAGGTGCCGAACATCACTCATTATCAGTGAAGTCCAAATAAAAATCACAATAAGGTATCATCCCATACAAATTAAGATGGCTACTATGAAACAACAAAAAGAAGTGTTCGCAAGGATATGAAGACATTGAAATCCATGTACATTGTTGGTAGGGATGTAAAAGGATGCAACCACTATGGAAAATAGTATGGAGTTTTCTCAAAAAAATTTCAAATGTATTTTGTGATCCAGCAATTCAACTTCTAGGCATATATCCAAAAAAAAAAAAAATGAAATTAGAATCGTGAAGAAGTATCTGCACTCTCATATTCACTATAGCATCACTCACAAAAGCCAAGATATGAAAACAACTTAAATGTCAATCGACAGATGAATGTATATAAAACAGTAGTGTATATTTACAATGGAGTATGTTTTAATCTTTAAAAAGAAGAAAATCTTGCCATATGTTACAACATGGATTAACCTTGAGGGCATTATGCTAAGTGAAATAAGCCAGTAACAAAAGGACAAATCCTATGCGATTCCACATATATGCAGTACCTAAAATAGTCAAACTGATAGAAATAGGTAGTAGTAGTTGCCAGGGGCTGGAAAAAGAGGGAAATGGGGAATTGTTGTTCAATGGGTATAAAGTTTCAGTTATGCAATATGAAGATGTTCTATAGATCTTCTGTACAACATAGTGCCTGTAGTTAACAACACTGTATTGTGCATTTTAAAAAGTAATTGAGGATTTTAGTAAGTGTTCTTCCCGCAAAAGTAAAATAAAACAGAGGAGCATCAGGAGCATGAGGAAATTTTTCTAGGTGATGGATATGCTTATTATCATGATTGTGGTGATGGTTTCAGGGTGTACGCATATGTCAAAATTCGTTAAGTTGTACCAATTAAGTATGTGCCATTTTTGCATCTCAATTATTCCTCAATAAAGTTGTTTAAAACTCATATAATCATAAAATTGAAATCTAGAATTCACGTTAGAAATCTAGTCTTACCTATTTATTGTACAGATGGAGAAACTGAAGCCCTTTTCTCTCTTAATCAAGGTATTCCTCTTCACTACCCTATCTGTCTGTTGGTCACTCTTCATGTTTGACTTCCCTACCCCTCATTCAACCAGTCAATTATGAAAATCTACCTTTACAATGTCTGGCAATTTCATTCCACTTATCCTCCTTCTGGAAGCTAATATCTCATGCTTACACTCTTATGGTAACCTCCTGCCTTGTTCGCTCTTCCTTTCTGTTTCATCCTTACGTTACCGAGGCAATCTTCCTACATTATTACTTTTATCATGTTGCTCCAATGACAAAATGTTTTTGATTTAAGGCTCCCAGTGGCTATAGGGTAAATAACAAATTTCTTAGTCTGACTTTTATGATGTCCCACAGTAAGCCCCTGATATTTATGTTCTATCCCCTTCTACTCCTCTACATCAACCCCATAGTCCTGAGAAACTGAAATCTATACTGTCCTTCAAAGACAACTTGTGCTTCCCTATAATACACCTGTCTTTTTTTTTTTTTCCTGCCAGTATCCAATTATCTGCGTCTGGTAGCAAATTTTTCTCTGAGGAGATACCTAACCCACCTTGGATACAATCTTGTGGATTATCAGACAAGGAGGCCAAAGTAGAAATGTGGTCCTAATTAAGCCAAGCTCCCTTTGTCTGGAACTTTCCCTCAGAGTGGAGTTACACACAAACTAAACACGAGAATTAGACTTAATTAATTCAGAAAGTGATTCCTGGAATGTTGTTAGTTAGATCCTATTGCCTTAGCATTCTTTGCCTCCTATCCTTTCTAAAGCTTGGTTCTTTGGCTTTTCCTTCAATTATCTACTCTATCTCATACCCTTCCAGTAAATTTTCTCTTTTGCGTATTTAGCCAGAGCAAGTTGCTCTTACCTACTGTTAAGAGTTTAACTGAGCTTTGGGAGATTGCTGAGCTGCCAGGTGTTGGAGTAGTCGATTAAAACAACAAGTCAAAAATAAGAGTTAAGCTTGTAATCATTTACTGCACAATTATAAGTAAGAGGTCAAAACCCAAGAAAACGAAGTACTAACTCACCCTGATTTATTTGTCTCCATGAAAAGATGCACCAGTCGAACATCAGGTTGACCAGCACAGACATGGGGGTCATGTCAGTCTAAACAAAAGACTCCTAGAGTTTTATGGACTCTGAGGTAGTTGGGGGTGGCTGGGGTCGGGTGGGCTCGGAGTAGAAAAGTACTGGTTACTGAGTCATAGTGAAATAAAAGTTATCTTTAAGATTTCCCCCTCCTCCCTCTATAATGAAGCCTTGGCAGGGGCACCTAAAGAAGACCTCTGCCCAAGTCTCAGGTAAACACATTTAAGAATGAAGGTTATCAAATACTAGATCTTATTCATTCTATTTAACTGTATTTTTGTACCCAATAACCATCCTAACTTTGCTTCCTGACCCCACTATCCTTCCCAGCCTTTGGCAACCAACGTTCTACTCTGTCCATTAGTTCAATTTTTTAAATTTTTAGTTCTCACAAACGAGTGAGAAAATGCAAAGTTTGACTTTCTGTGCCTGGTTCGTTTCACTTAACATCATGTACTCCAGTTCCATCCATTTTGTGGCACTGGTGCTATGAATGCAAATATGTGAAGAACATGACTGGCCAGGGGATGCCTTCACTGCAGCTCCCCTCAAAAACTTTAGCTAATTGGCTGTGAACTATGTCTGGTGTGGGAAGGGCAGCTTTTCTCCATGAGACCTGCCAGGTAAAACCTGTAATTGTGTATGGGTAGGCCTGTATAGTCACACAAAAGTTTTTAACTGGGAGTCAATCCCCTAACCTACAATCATATAACCTTCATTGACACACTGCCTTTATTCCTGCCATACTCTCTTCTCCCATTTCTCCTCTTATCTAAGGCCTATTCAACCCCAAGGCTAAATTTACCTTATTTACATAAAGCCTTGTGGACCAGTCCAGGCTACATTTGACCTTTTCTTTCTCTAAAGCCTCATATCATTTATTTTGGACAAGCTTTTTGAGAAAATGCTGTCAACTCTTGCCTTTATGACAGCTATCAATTATTTGCTTTTTTGGTCCTACCAACTCCAATATCAGTATCTTTAGTCAGAGCTATTTATACCTTACACATATCTATATTTCCTCACAGAATAATTTATGTAGTAAATGCTAATTACTATTGTGAGGGAGTGGCCTGTAGTGTGTGATTTGAAAGGCACATATCCTAAAATCTCCCCCAAAATATTTATTGAAATGTCTACTATTTTTAAGAAAGTTAATACGTCTACTACCTAAGAAGGTAGCACAGTACCAGTGATTGATTGGTTTCCCCATTATCCATTGGCACTCATCTTAAAATTTATTTTGATATGAGCAAGGATTAAGAAGGAGAGTAGCAATTATTGAATGACCATCATGTACCAGAAACCATGCAGACACTTTCCAATACTTATTGATTCCTTACAGTAATCCTGAAGCAGACATTTTCTCTATTTTAAATAAGACAGCAACAAAGCACAGAAAATTAATTGATTTTAAATGGTCCCACAGACCCTAAACGACATAATTGGTTTTAAATCCAGACGTGTTTGAACACCAAGCCTATAATTACCCATAAAAGGTCTAAAGCATGAGACAATATGGATGCCACTAAGAGGTGTCATGGTGTAATGGGAGATGGATGACTGCTAAAGAACATCCCATAAAAATTTTCCTCCTACAAAATTAAGTTACATTTTGTTCAAAGAAATTAAAGGAGAGCTAAATAAATGGAAAGCATCTTGTGTTCATAGGTTGGAAGCCTAATAGTATTAAGGTGGCAATACTTCCCAGGTTGATCTACAGATTCAATGGATTCCCAGCTTTTTTTGCAGAGTTTAATAAGTTGATCCTAAAATTCATATGGAAATTCAAAGGATGCAGAATAAGCAAAACAATCTTGAAAAACTTACCACAAGTCTACAGTAGTACCGGTCTAAGTGTAGATATATAGATTGATAAAATAGAATTGAGAGTCTGGAAATAAACCCATATTTCTTTCCTTTGTTTTAACTTTTATTTTAGGTTCAGGAGTACATGTACATATTTGTTACTAGAGGCAAACTCGTGTCATGTGGGTTTGATGCACAGACCATTTCATCACCCAGGTAGTAAGCATAGTATCTGATAGTTATTTTTACCGATCCTCTCCCTCCTCCCATCCTACACCCTCAAGTAGGCACCAGTGTCTGTTGTTCCCATCCTTGTGCCCATTGGTTCTCATTATTTAGCTCCCATTTATAAGTGAGAACATGCGGTATTTGGTTTTCTGTTCCTGCGTTAGTTTGCTAAGGATAATGGCCTCCACCTCCATCCCCATGTTCCTGCAAAGGACATGATCTCATTCTTTTTAAAAGCCTATATTTCTATGGTCAATTGATTTTGATAGTCGTGTCAAGACCATTCAATGAAAGAAAAATTATGTTTTCAACAAATGGTGCCAAATGGTTCTGGGACAACTGGATACTCACATGCAGAAGAATGAACTTGGACAACTACCTTACACCATATACAAAAATTAATTCAAAATCTATCAATTACCTAGATGTAACATCTAAAACTCTACAATTCTTAGAAGAAAACATAGGAGTAAGTCATATGACATTGGCTTAGGCAATAGTCTTGGATATGACATGAAAGCACAGGGAACAAATAAAAAAATAGCTAAGTGGGACTTCATCAAAATTATGTTATGTACCAAAAGATATCATCAAGAAAGTGAGAAAATAACCCACCAGAATGGGATAAAGTATTAACAAATATACAACTGATAAGAGATTTATTCTCAGAATATAAGAACTCTTACAACTCAACCGTTATCAAGTGACCTAGGAATTCCGCTGCTAAGCTTATATGCAAGAGAAATGAAAACACATGGCCACATAAAAATGTATAAGTGAATGTTCATGGCAGCACTATTCATAACAGCCTAAAAGTGGAACACAAATGGCCAAAAACTTGACATATCTGTACAAATGAATAAAATGGAATAATGTACTGATACATGCTACAACCTAGATGAAACTTGAAATCATTATGCGAAATGAAAGAAGCCAGATACAAGATGCTATATATTGTATAATTGTATTTCTATGAAATGTCCATAATTGGCAACTTCACAGAGACAAAAGTAGATTAGTGATTTCCAGGGGCTGGGGAGGGGAGAATGGAGTTTCATTCTTTAATGAGCACAGGGTTTTCTTTAGGATAACAAAAAACATAACACCCAGATAATACAACTCTAAATTGTTTTCTTAAGTGTTAAATCCTCTTTCTTATCCATTTTCAATCTATTATATAAAATAAGAGACAG
>NW_016814845.1:163358-164943 GCF_001698545.2 Rhinopithecus bieti | reverse complement strand
ATGTCAATGTGAAAAAAAAGAAAGAAAAGGCAAAGGCATTCTTATGAAAATTAAAACATTTGCCAAAATGGTGAAATGTTCTTTTAGAGTACAACGTAAGTAATATATTCAAGTAGCTTTCAGGCAGCAGAAAATCTAGCTGTGTCACTTGATTTAAAGAATTGTAGCTATATTATTTTATATTAGAAGTGTGCTGGCTAGAACTGCCTCCTATCTTTCAAAGCTATGAAGTCTATGTTTAAGGGCAATGGAATGACTAATCTCATTTAGACAGGCACAAAGATGCCTGCCAATCAGTGACCCAAGCTCTTCTGCAGAACCAATACGATTGGAGAAACTAACCTCTTTCTCTTTAGGCTGCATTAAGAACCAGAGGCAAATATGGAACTATTAAATGTATAAATGAATTTAGACAAAATTTCTTTCCCTTGTTTTGACTTTTATTTTAGGTTCAAGAGTACATGTACATATTTGTTATTAGAGGCAAACTCACGTCTTGTGGGTTTGATGCACAGACCATTTCGTCACCCAGGTACTAAGCATAGTATCTGATAGTATACCTAAAGTTCAAAAATATCTGAAACTTTCCCCTCTCTGTCTCTCAATCAGAAGAGATTAATTTCATAATAAGAAAGATAATCACACGTTTTTGTTAATAAGTTACAGATATGCAAATACAGCAGAAATACTAAAATTATAAAATAATTAAAATATATTAGACCAAATTGGTTTAGTATATTCACAGTGTGGTGTAACCACGGCATTTTCCATAATTTGAAATTGAAGTGTCCATTTTGTATTAGTGAATTTTATGGTATGTGAATTATGTCTCAATGAAACCATTAAAAATGCATTATTTGCATTAATAACCTTATTTGCATTAATAAGGAGGTACCAATTTTCTAGTTATTTTTTGCCTTTTGATTTTTGGATCAAGGGGACATGTTAGCACTTTAACAAAAGAAAAAGGATAAAGTAGATGAAAATCAATGAATATTTATGCTGTATCCAGTAGTTTTGAACCAACATAGATTAAATCATGGTATCCAGGAAGAATGTTTTTAGAGACCCACTGCCTATTGGGGAACTTATCATTTGTCACTGATATGATGGAATGATTTCAAGAAATAACAAAAGATTAAAACCAAAACCATATGCCCTTCATTTATTGAAACCGGTATGTTGTAAGAGAGCCAGATTGCTATCTCTCTACCTTCTAGTGGTTAGGCCTTATAATTCAAGCATCTACATTACATAGGAGCAGAGCTAGAGCTAACCTACTTGGGACTCTTCTGTTGACTACATTGGCTGCTTTCTATGAGAATTCATCAACAAAAGCCAAAACCATCCTTAATTTGACCAATTTCTATATATGTTTAAAAAGTGTGGAACTGGAATTTATTCATTTAACATTTATTTATCTATTGTGTGTTTACCATGTGCCTGTCAGTTAAAAGTTATTGGGTGTAAAATATGAATAACACACAGTTTATGCCCTTGTGGAGTTTCTATTTTGGTGAATAACATAACTGCCATGTGCTCATCACCTACTTTTATGCTCAAAGCTGTCTTAGACATATTACAA
>NW_016814845.1:155253-162944 GCF_001698545.2 Rhinopithecus bieti | reverse complement strand
CAAAAGCCCATACAGAGATTTATATCTAAAAGGTCTGAAATTTGAGTTAAGCAGTCACTCATACTATTTCTAAAAAGATTTGCAGCTCTGCCCAAAAACTAGTATACTAATTTTGTTTACATTGAAATTTAGCCATCAAAATAGAGAAGACCTTTCCCTCTTCTGTTAGCCCATCCCACATGAACCAAGAAACTAGCAGTAGTTTTCTTTTTCACTGAGGCTAAATTTTTGCTACTGGGCTCATGCAATTTTTCTGTTCAATGCATTGAGAACTTGACTGCTCTGAGCTAAAAATTCAGAAAAACAAGTGAAACAAATACCCTGTCACTAAGATTTTAGTCCTATCATCTTTGGGTATATTGCATCTATTTCCTCTTCATTTTTGAAAATCCACTTTTAATAATCGAAAACTCAATTTTCCCATCTCCTTTAAAATGAAGCTTTTATGGATGAATCTCAATCATACTAAATATAGCACCACGAAAGGTCCATCATTTGCACTGCTGTTTAATACTTCATCAATTAGCAGTTATTTTTAAGATTGGTTACTTACTCGTTATTCAGTATACTTCCCATTTCCCTTCACATTAATGAGTTGAGATAGTACCATGTAGATTTTTCATTTATTGATTGATTTTGAACTGTGTGCAAGAAAGAAGGAAAAGGAGGAAAGCCAAAGCAGGAGTTTTAGCAAGCTCTTTTCTCTCTTCATAAACCTGATTAAACTACTAATGTTGGAATAAAAGAACAGAAAAAGTCTCTGGGAAATCCAGTTCACAGTTAAGTAGAAATCACTGCTTATATTTCATGAGGATGTTCTGAAACATCCTTTCCAGCACATGAAAGAACCCCTTTGGCCTCCCTCTCTTTGATGAGGTTTAGGAGTTTTATAACTCCAAAGCAACCATACTTTAACTTCTTTCTACCAGACTTATCCTTTCTTCCCTGGCCTATTTTATCCTTTTATAGGTCAACACTTAACCTATCAAATAAAATTATTCTAACCCTTAGCCTTTCAATAAAGAAGGGTCTAGGTGTTTTATGTGCTTTTCCTCAATCCCTTCAGTCTCACCATACATTTTGTAGCAGCCAACTATAGTATATTAAATTGTGGGTTAATCATAAAAAGTACTGTCTATTGAATATTTAAATGACTTATGTTTTCTACATAAAAAAATAACATTGTATTTCAGTTTTTTACTAAGGTAATTGAATATTTATAAGGTCTGATCAAAACACCTACTTAAACTCAGTTAATTTATATTTGAGTCTAAAGCACTATATCTGAAAAAGTTTACATTGTATTACCCAAAGTACCAATAGTTAAAGGGACTAATTTTGTACATGGTCCAGTAATACCAAGGAATATTTTTCAATGAGGCAAAAGTTTGAGCATGGGCTGAAGGAAAAATAAGATGTCAAATAATAATCAAATTAATAGATAATTTATAACAGATCAGTAATGAAGATATCAACACATCTCTGTCAATTTCCCAGATGTATTATATATGTCAGCAACTTCAGCATTGTATTATTTGTTTATTTGTCTGCCTCTCTCACTAGACAATAAATTTCGTGAGGGACTGCATTTGATTTCTGTATTCACAGTACACAGTAAAATCTGTGTGTGTGTGTGTGTGTGTGTGTGTGTGTGCGTGTGTCACAGTAAAAGTTCAATAAGCATTAACTGTATGAAAAAATAGAAAGCTCATTGATGTAAAGGGAAATGAGAGGCACACTGAATAACAAGTAACCAATCTTAAAAATAACTCTTGAAACAGCAATGCAAATGATAAACCTTTCATGGTGCTATATTTAGTATAGCTAACACTGTTTCCTTACTAACAGCTCACTAATTCTGATCTTATAAATGTAATTTTCTTAAGTGATAATAAGTATATTAAAAATAAATGACTTAAAAGACCAGGATTACACCCCGTGATTCTAGCCAGAGGCATGGTGATTACAAGCAATCAACAGTGAGAGTGGAGTTGAAAAAAATAATTTGGTTTCTAACCATGATAGAGTAACTGGTATTAGATTTACCTCCCCATAGTAAGCAACCATAAAACTGTACAAAATATATAAAGAAACAGTTCACAGACTTTGAAAAACAGAAAGCTCTCTGCTTGAGGACAATATCTCAAGCATGTTGCAGAGGACTGGAATCGAGCAGGGCATAGAAATTTCATTGAACTGAGGAAGCAGAAGTGAGAGTTCAGGGAAGCTGAAATGGCTGCAATCTGCAGGAAAGAATACTGAAGAGAAAGGAGCTGCACATAGAGAAGGCACCCAAAACTCTGAGGAAATGTACTGCATGATTTCTTGGCTAACCTCTGCAAGTGTTGGGGAAGAGTGCATGATGCTTACTAGAGAGAAGCCACTATGAGTTTGAGAAAAGAAGAGAGTCTACAGGTCAATCAGCACTGGGAAATATTAAGTCTGACCTAGCCAGAGTATAAAGTTCTCATTAACACATCGATAACGCCCAACTGAGAAACTAGAAAAGATGTGCCTTAAGATTAAGAACCACAATATGGCTGACTCTAGATCTACCTTAATGAAGACTAAAAGCAAACCCTGACAAAATTTTCAAGGGATACAAAGTTTGGAAATCAGGTTTCATTAAGTAGGAGAATCTGGGAAAACACTGAAATTTCCATAGATCTTACCTACCAAAATGCAAACCTAATCTAACCCAAGTTGAAGATGATTGGCTAGTAATTAAGAAGAAATAAACACTTTCCAAATAAAGATTACACAATCTAAAGTGTTTAAAATATATCATCAACAATGTCAAGCACAATTTTAAAACAATAGTACACATGCAAAAAAATAGGAAAATGTGACACATAGTCAAGTGAAAATAAAAGTTTATAGAAACTGACCCATTGGTGATCCAGACTTTGGATTTGGAAGACAAAGACTTTAAAGCAGCTATTATAAAAATGTTCAAAGAACTAAAGGAAAATGTGTTAAAATAATTAAAGGAATACATGATTTTAATGAGTCAAGAGATAAGGAATATTAACAGTAAGAGTGAAAATGTAAAAAATGGAATTTCTAGGAGTGAAAAGCACAATAACTGAAATAAATAATTCACTACATGGGCTTAACATCAGATTGCAGATTGCAGATTGCAGACTAACAAGTTGGTAATCTTGAAGATGGAACAATAGATATTCTATCTAAAAAGATGCAGACTAAAGATAGGTAAAAACGAGCAGTGCCTCAGAGACTTGTGGAATGACATTGAAAGATACATGATATTTGTAATCAGAATCTCCAAAATAGAAGAGGCTAGTAATAGAGCAGAAAAAATTGGAAAAGTGATGCTCAAAAATTTCCCCAATATGATGGAAAATATTGACTTATGTATCCAATTTGCTCAAAACAAACAAGTTAACAACGAAAATAAGCCAAAATTCATTGCATTATGATCAAATTACTGAACCAAAAATAAAGAGAAAATCTTGAAGGCAGTCATAATATAAAACACCACTACACACCAGAAACAATTGTAATAATAGATGCTGGCTTCCTATCGTAAACAGTGACTGCCAGAAGACTATGACCTCTTTAAGATGAATATACCATCTGTAAAGTACTTAAAGGGAAAAAATAAAATCTGCCAGTATGTCCATATCCAACAAAAATATTTTTCAAGTGCGATGGTAAAATATATTTTCAGATAAATGAAACTGATGATTTTTTATCAGCAGACTTGCAATAAAATGAATGCTAATAGAGTCTCATCAGGTTAAAGAGAAATGATACCAGATTGAAAATAAGATCTACGTAAAGGAAATAAGATTATCAGAAATTATAAATAAGTGGGTAAATATAAAATACTAGGTTTTATTTTTCTTCTCACAGTGTCTTTAATTAAAGACAACTGACTGATTAAAGTAAAAATAATACTACTGCAAGATGAGGTTTGCAATGTGTGTGGAAGTAATAAATATGCCAACAATAACACAAATGATAAGAAATGAGTAAGTATAAACTATTGTAAGAATATTGTATTTGTGAAGTAGAGAGGGAAGTGGGATGTGTCAGGTGTTAAATGAGAATTGGGAAGTGAGAATATGAAAGGTCAGGTATGAAGAGATACAATATTGACTGTAAGTAAACTTTAATAAATTAAGAATGAACTTTGTCACCCTTAGAGAAATCATACAAAAATAAAAATGATAAGTTGGCCTTCATCAAAATGTGAAAGGCCTGCTTCTCAAAAGACGCAGTTAAGGAAACGAACAGTCAAGCTACCTATCAGAAGAAGAAAATTACTATACATATATCTGATAATAGACTTTTGTCCAGAACACATATAAACTCTAGTAATTAAAAAGTAAGATAATCCAATTAAAATGGATGAAATATTTGAGCAGATACTTTATGAATGGACAAAAGCACACGAAAATATTTTAACATTATCAGTCATCCAGAAGGAGGAAATTAAAAAAAAAAACTCTTTGGGATACCACTTCTTACTAATTCAATGGGCTAAAATGGAAAACATTGACAACACCAAATGTCAAAGATGCGGAGCAACTGGATAAATCATATGTGCTGGTTAGAGTGTAAAATGGTACAATCACCTTGGAAAACAGTTTAGCAGTTTCATGTCAATTTAAATATATATTTGCCTAATTACATAGCTACTCTACTCCTAGGCATTTATCCAAAAGAAACAAAAACACATGTCCATGCAAACATTTTAAATGAACGTTCATTGCAGCTTTATTCATAATAGCCAGTAACTTGTAAATAATGTCAACCAATGAGTGAATGAATAAATTAGTTGCATACTCTTTCTTTTGTACTTTTGTAGACATGGGATCTTGCTTTGTTGCCCAGGCTGGTTTTGAACTTCTGGGCTCAAGCCATTCTCCCACATCAGCCTCCCAAAGTGCTGGGACTATAGGTACGAGCCACTACACCTGGCCATGTACCCTTATAATGGAATACTACTCAGTGATAAAAAAGCAACCTGAATAAATTTCAAATCTCTATCTTAAGCGAAAGAAGCCAGACACAATAGTACATACTGTGTGATTCTATTTTTATGAAATTTAGAACTGGCAGATCTAATCTTTAGTTAATAGAAATCAGTGGTTACATAAGATGGAAGGATGGGGGATACAGGCAAACACATAAGGGAACCTTCTGGGTAGTGAAAATGTTCTATATTTATAATTGTGTAATGTTACATGGTGTATACATTTGTCTAAATTTTTAAAACTATATACTTATAATTATGTATAAATTATACATTAACAACTTTAACAGAAAAGTTTCTGAGCAGCTGAAATGTGACTCTAGAGGAGGAAACGGAATAGAGAAAAGAAAAGAACGTTGGTAAATACTGCTGTGGTTTATCTTCTCCTTACCTTTGGAGTCACAAAAAAATCAAAAAAAGAACAAAAACCAGAAACTTTGGAGGCATAGGTAAAGGAGGGAAAGACAAAGAGAGTCTTTTCTAAAATGAGTCCTTAAAAAGGTTCACTATATATATAGGAGAAGTGGCTGTATCAACATATGTGTGCAAATAGCCCAAGGATGACACCCAAGTATAAACAGGTAGCTGGACTATCTTCCATAGCTCATCACAAAATGACCAAGCAAACCGTAGAACTACATATACATTCCCAGTAGTATGGTATATGGAGACTGTAGCTATACTGAAAGAAGGAAAGGGGAAGACCTATCAGAGAGAGTAGCAGTGAGAGAGTGAATGCCTTTGAGAAGTATTCCTCTTGTTCTAAAGTGTTCTAACCTCATTTTCACTTCATTTTGCCTTTCATCTTATAGTACTGGACTCTGCTAGTGTGGTATCCTGAAGAAGCATCTGGGTCACATTTATTGACCCAAGAAACCACTGCCTTTGACTTTCCTGAGCCATTCAGCTTGCAGTTTATTTCTCATTGCCCCACCTATTTACTGGCATATTCTCCATATTCTCATCTTTGTGTCTGCAAACATTTCTATCCACAGCCCACCAATGGCGTTCTTTCTTTCATGCACATTGGCACTGCTCACGCCCCAGTTCTCTCACTCAAACTATTACAGTAGCCTCACAACTGGATCCATTCTTCAACCCCACTCACCCTGTTACATGTACCTTCCATCGTCCTGCTGCAAGAACCAGCTTCATAGCCATGTGATCAGTGCAGTTGTAGAGGATCTTACACTCAGAAAACCGTGCACCTGGGGTTTATATTCTGTAGTTGCTGTCTTAAATATTATAAATGAGTTTATCTTTACAATTCTCCTTTTTAAGTTAAGTCAAATGGGACATGCACTGGAGGCTCAGAGTCTTGGCTCACATGCAGTCTTACCTCCTGCCACCTTCCCCAGACAGGTTCAATTCTTGGACACCCTCCCACTCTCTGAAACTCTGTGCCCTGCCTATTATCCCTTTCTCCCTGGGCTCTGCTATCCCCAGGCCCCTACAGAAGCCTGGGTGAAAGGCAGGGAGAGTTGAAGTTGGGCATGCATGCCCCATGACATCTTAGTGTGAGGCATGGTGGCAGCAGCCATCCCCAGGCCAGGCTGGCAGCACAAATGACTGTCTAGTGGGTGGCCAGCCTTAATCTGCCTCCTGGTTGAGGTGAGGCTTTTGCCCACCCACCTCCAATTCAAGTATTGAGCACACCTCAATGGAAAGGTTTAAGTATCTTTGGAAGTCACTTCTTTGCCTTGGATTGGTAAGATACCTAAGTTAACTTCCTCAGACCCCTCCCTCTTCTGGGGTGCAATGTACAGGTCTAGTAGCTGATGGACAGGGCAGTCCAATAACAGTAAGGTCTGAGCATGCCTCGCATCATGAAGTAAGGCCTCTGAGTACTTTCGAGGGTGATATGGTTTGGATATGTGTCCCCACCTGAATATCATGTTGAATTATAATCCCAGTATTGGAGGTGGGGCCTGGTGGGAGGTGATTGGATCATGGGGATGGAGTTCTCACGAATGGATGACCACCATCCCCTCAGTGGTGTTCTTGTGATAGTGGGTGAGTGAGTTATCATAAGATCTGCTTGTTTTAAAAAGTATGCAACACCTCTCCCCACACTCTCTTGTCATATAAGATGTGCCTGCTTCCCCTTCACCTCTGCCATGAGTCGGAGTTTCCTGAGGCCTTCCCAGAAGCTGAGCAGATACCAGCATCATGCTTCTTGTGCAGCCTGCAGAACCATGAGCCACTTAAACCTCTTTTCTTTATAAATTACATAGTCTCGTGTATTTCTTCATAGCAGTGTAAGAACAGACTAATACAAAAGGGTATGCATTCGTTTTCCTACTGCTCTATTTGATTCTTCTCTCTTTTTTTCTTTATTAGTCTGGCTAGTGGTCTATCAATTTTGTTGATCTTTTCCAAAAACCAGCTCCTGGATTCATTGATTTTTTGGAGGGTTTTTTGTGTCTCTACCTCCTTCAGTTCTGCTCTGATCTTAGTTATTTCTTACCTTTTGCTAGCTTTTGAATGTGTTTGCTCTTGCTTCCCTAGTTCTTTTAATTGTGATGTTAGCGTGTCAATTTTAGATCTTTCCTGCTTTTTCTTGTGGGCATTTAGTGCTATACATTTCCCTCTATACACTGCTTTAAATGTGCCCCAGAGATTCTGGTATGTTGTATCTTTGTTCTCATTGGTTTCAAAGAACATCTTTATTTCTGTCTTCATTTTGTTA
>NW_016814845.1:147798-152560 GCF_001698545.2 Rhinopithecus bieti | reverse complement strand
TTTTTTTTTTTCCTGAGGCTGATCCCCAAAGACCAATTCCTATACTACTGAAACACCTAATTATCTCCATCATCTATATGCACTATTTTTTGGTGAAATTTCTACTAAGTCTATCTTTTCCCACTCACCCACCAGGCATATATTGTCTCCTATAATTCTTACCTCTAATAACTTAGACAAAATAGAGCTGAAGATAAGATTGATATATAAAACATGCTCTAAAATATGCACAGGATTAAGAAATGCTATTTCATCTATCACTTCATTAAGGAACCCTTCCTGATCTCCAAAGCCAGATAAAACTTTCTCCATACTTCTGTTAAATACACTTTATGTGTAATTTTGTTATGGCTTTTTACTAAAAGTCCAAATCTTGGACTTATGTGCATGTTTTACATCGACAACTAAATGATAAGCAGTTTTCTTGTCAACATCAATAGAGAATTTCTCTTGACTTGTCCTTAATCACCTTAATAAATAACCTTTCAACAGCTGTGTTAACATAAATGTTTTCTGGTTTATTTCACGTTAGTAGTCAAGATACTGCAAATTACAAAAACAGTGAGATAGCATTTTGCACACATTGGATTGTGAAAAGAAAATAATAGTGGTAACTTTCCTTCCTAGTGATAATGCAGGGGAAAGAACACTGACAAATTGCTGTTCAAATATAAAGTACTATTATCTTTCTGGAAACAATTTTGTAATACCTGTTAAAATTAAAAATTTACATATCCTTTAGCATGACAATTCCATTTCAGGAAATCTGTCTTACAGAAATAAAACCCACCATACTTGGACAGGAATACCTCGGAGATATTGCAAATTCAGTCCCAGACTACCACCATAAAGCAAATGGTGCAATAAAGTTAGTGACAAATTTTTTGTTTCCCTGTGCATATGAAAGTTATGTTTACACCATACTGTAGTCTGCTAGGTATACAACAGCATTAGGTCTAAAAAAAAAACAATGTAAGTACCTTAATTAAACAATTCTTTCTTACTAAACAATGCTAGCAATCACTGAGCCTTCAGCAGTCATAATCTTTTTGCTGGTGGAGGATCTTGTTTTCATGCTGCTGACTGCTGACTGATCATGGTGGTGGTTGCTGAAGGATGGGGTGGCTGTGGTAATTTCTTAAAATACAACACCAGTGAAGTTTGCTGCACAAGGGACTTTTATTTTCGCAAAAGATTTCTCTGTAATATTAATTGCTGTTTGATAGCATTTTACCCAGAGTAATTTTTTTTCAAAATTGTAGGCAATTCTCTCAAGTCATGCTGCTGCTTTATCAACTAATTTATGTAATATTCTAAATACTTTATGGTTATTTCAACAACGTTCACAGCGTCTTCACCAGGAGTAGTTTCCATCTCAATAAATTATTTTCTTTGCTCATCCGTAAGATGCAATTCCTCATCCTTTCAAGTTTTATCATGAGATTTCAGCAATAGAGTCACATCTTCAGTCTACACTTTTAATTCTAGTTATCTTCTTATTTCCATCACATCTGCAGTTACTTCTTCCACTGAAGTCTTGAACCTCTCAAAGTCACCCATGAGGTTTGGAATCAACTACTTCCAAACTCCTGTTAATGCCATAAATATTCTTAATGGCATGTAAATGGTGAATCTTTTCCAGAAGGTTTTCAATTTACTTTCCTCAGATACATCTATCAGAGGAATCACTACTTATGGCAGGTGTGGACTTACAAAAGGTATTTCTAAAATAAGAAGACTTGAAAGTAAAAATTATTCCTTGATCTGTGGACTACAGAATGTATGTTGTGTTAGCAGGCATGAAAATAACATGAATCTTCTTGTACATCTCCACCAGAGCTCTTGGGTGACTGATGCATTGTCAAAACACAGTGATATTTTGAAAAGAATCTTTTTTTCTGCACAGTAGTTCTCAACACTAGACTTAAAATATGTAGTAAATCCTACTGTAAACAGATGTGCTGTCAACAAGACTTCATTATTCCATCTATAAGGCACAGGCAAAGTTAATTTAGCATAATTCTTAAGAGCCCTAGAATTTTCAGAATGGTAAATGAGCATTGGATTCAACTTAAAGTTACCAGCTACATTAGCCCCAATAAGAGAATTAGCCTGAGACCTTGAAGCCTTGAAGCCAAACATTGGCTTCTCCTCTCTGGCTGTCAAAGCCCTAGATGTATCTTCTTCCAATAGATGATTATTTCATTTATATTGAAAATCTGTTGTTAAGTGTAGCCAACTTCATCAATGATCGTAGTTAGATCTACTGGATAACTTGTTTCAGCTTCTCCATCAGTACTTACTGCTTCACCTTGCACTTTTTTGTTATAAGACAGCTTATTTCCTTCAGCCTCATGAACCAACCTCTGCTGGCTTCAGGCTTTTTTTTTTTTTTTTTTCAGAGCTTCCTCATCTCTCCCAGCCTTCAAATAATTGAAGAGAGTTAGGGCCTTGCTCTGGATTAGGCTTTGGTTGAAGAGAATGTTGTGGCTGATTTTATCTTCTATCTAGACCATTAAAACTTTCTGCATATCAGCAATACGGCTGTTTCACTTTTTATCATTCATATGTTCACTAGAGTAGCACTTTTATTTTCTTTCAATAACTCCTCCTTTGCATTCAGAATTTGGCTGTTTGTTGCAAAAGGCTTAGCTTTCAGCTTATCTCAGCTTTTGTCATGCCTTTCTAACTAAGCTCAATCATTTCTAGGTTTTGATTTAAATTGGGAGATGTGTCACTCTTCCTTTCAGCTGAACACTTAGAAGTCATTGTAGGGTTATTAATTGGTCTAATTTCAATATTCTTGTGCCTCAGGGAATAGGGAGGCTTAAGGAAAGGAAGAGAGATGGAAAAATGGCTGGTTGGTGGAGCAATCAGAACACATACAATGTTTGTCAATTGTTTGACATCTTATATGGGCATATTTTTTGGTGCCCCAAATAATTCCAATGGTAAGAACATAGATCACTGATCACATGGGTCACTATAACAGATATAACAGATATAATAAGAGTGAACAAGTTTGAAAAATTACAAGAACTACCAAAATGTGACACAGAGACACAAAATGAGCACAGGCTGTTGGAAAAAATAATGGCATTAATAGAGTTGTGCAATGCGGGGTTGACACAAGCCTTCAATTTGTAAAAGATGCAGTATCTGGAAAGTACAATAAAGGGAAGCAAAACAAAGTGAAGCACAACAAAACGAGGTATGCTTGCATAAATATCTTTATTATATAGTATCAGAAAAACTAGCACAAAATATTGTAAAAGTGATCACTTTTTTTCATTAGGAGGTGAATTTTGTTTCTCTCTCCCTTAAATTTGAGTTGGTCATGTGATTTATTTGGCCAATAGGACGTTAACAAATATGATCAAGAGGCCTCAAAGGTGCTTGTGCATTGAAGCTTGATCTTTTTCTTGGAAGCATTAGGTCACCATGTGAATGAAACTAGCTAGAATGATGGATGATGAGAGACATGTGCACCTGTCAGTCCTGTCACTCTGCTCAACAGCTTTCCAACTGTCAGAGATAAGAATGAGACTATCCTGGATATCCAGCCTTCTGTCAATTCGCTGTTATATCATAAACAAAAGAGTGAGCCCAGGATATATCAGCTGAGTTGACCTAGATGAGAAAAACTTCCCAATCAACCCATAGACTCATGGAAATTAATAAATGATTAATTTCAGCCATTAAATTTAGGGGTGGTTAGTGATACAGAAAAACTAACTGATATGACTGACTGACATTAATATGACTGCCTAACATTAGGGAAATATTTGAGTAAATAGTGGCACATTATGTTACATTATGAAGCTTTTAAGAAAAATAAGTTAGATATATATCCATTGATCATATCTTATTTTTCCCTCTCCAGTTAGATTCGTGAGCTCTTGGGCAAGAGGAAGCTTGTCTTTGCTTTTGTTGATTTACCCCAAACACAGTGGACGCACAAGTATTTATTGATTTAAGTGCTCCAGGACTCCATTTTTAAAAGTTAAACAAGTGATCTTTAGTTGGAACAGCTATTCTACTGGTATATGTACCATTTGATGGAATTAGCTCAGTATGGTTGCCTATTAAAGCTACAAGAGCTTAAATGGCAAAAGGCCCTATGTAACGAACCATCACTTGATCAACCAGGGCTGGTTTCATGGGCATATTGTCGGTATAGTCACACAGGACCCTGGGATCAGAAGTGCCTCACACTGGGTTTAAGGCTCTGTGGTCACAATCCTAAAGTTCTTCATTTCTTTTTTCTGTGAGAAATTGTGTCTGGTAAGTGAAGTCAGATGGGACGATAGAGCATGTGTCAGGGAATTGAAGCCTCAGCTCATGTATTGGTCCCACCACTGCATCTGACTGGGATGGTTCTCAGCCACAGGTCAGGATCCAAAGAAATTATGTAACCAGTACTAAATAAATTTTATTAGAAAACTACAGATGAAAGAAGGTATATATTGTTTCAATGCAAACAAAAGCCATGACATTTTGCTAAATAAGAATGTTGCTGGCCGGGCGCGGTGGCTCAAGCCTGTAATCCCAGCACTTTGGGAGGCCGAGGCGGGCGGATCACAAGGTCAGGAGATCGAGACCATCCTGGCTGACACGGTGAAACCCCGTCTCTACTAAAAAATACAAAAAACTAGCGGGGCGAGGTGGTGGGCGCCTGTAGTCCCAGCTACTCGGGAGGCTGAGGCAGGAGAATGGCGTAAACACAGGAAGCAGAGCTTGCAGTGAGTCGAGATCGTGCCAC
>NW_016814845.1:139676-146286 GCF_001698545.2 Rhinopithecus bieti | reverse complement strand
AAAAAAAAAAAAAAAAAGGAATGGTAATTTCTTTTCTTACTTGACCTAACGTGGCCTTGACCCTCTCCCTCAGCCAATTCCTGGTCAATTTAAGTACTCTAGGTCTCAGCAGGTTTCAATGTCAGGCTTGCTTTATTTCATTATTAACTTACTAAGAGCCTCCTTTTGATGAATTCCCTCTGCCTGATACTTTTCTATCACTGGGAGAACCTTGGCTTCAGGTCTTGGGGGCAATCTCCCTTGTGGAGGAAGATCAGCCCTCGGATAGCTCCAACATCAGTCCATTTTTCCTGACTCTTATGATGCTCTTGTACGCTGAAGTGTCGTCTGCCCAAAAGTGCTTCTGACTGATTAATTTCTAAGTGAGTTATTTTTTTAAGTCAGTCTGTTTTGAAATAAATTCCACCTAATTCATTTATACCACAAGTTAAACATATAACACTCAGTTTTTTTTTTAAACATTCCATGCATATCTAATATAAACCTCTGTGTAACAAAGATTGCGAAGTCCAGATTTTGGTTCATGTATTCTAACCAATACTAAGTGGAATTAAATTCTTGTGCAAGAAATTCTTGTGGTTAGCGTCCTAGAGGGTATTGTGATAGCATTGACCAGCACCACCTTGATTTTAGCCAATGGCACAGAGACAAAAGTTTCTTTACGTCAGTAGCAATTCCTGTGACATTCATAGATGTCTCATTTGTATTTGTTTTGACGTACCATCTCAGTGTCAAATTAATATCGGTGTAATTCCCATGCTTCCCAGGTTTAGTATCTGATTTTAGGTACAAGGAAAATAAATCAATGAAAATGACTCTTTAAATTTCCCTCCACGTATCTGACATTTCCCATGTGTCATTTCCATGCCTCTTATCATTTATCTGAATCATACCAGACTTTGAAAATGCTAATTTACTATATTATTTATGCTCAGTAATAGAGTTTGTAAAAGCTTCTAAAGGAAAATAAATGAGGTTGACTTGTATAGCTATTATGCATAGCAAACTATATACTTGTAAATATGATTTATTATATTTTGTGAACTAATACTTCTAACATTTTATCTTTTGCAAACTTCTCACATGTAAAATTTCACGTGTTCGTATCTTCTACAATGGAAGTTAACAAGTAGTTCTGCATATAAATCTCAGTGTCTGCTTGTGGACTCACTCTGTTAATAGATTTGTGAAAGTGATAAGACACAATGAAATAAGAAGCAGACAACCATATCATTACTTTTGCACTTACTTTTCGAACTTCTCTTCAAGGTCATCTTTGTTTGGTGTATACATTTCAGGTAACTCTTTTTTTAGCTTCTCAGCTATAGAAACAATTGCCAGGCACTGAGTAATGAATAGGTGTGTGGTTTGTTCAATAAGATCACATTGGAAACTATGATCTCTACATGATTATATATGTAGCTCTATATGTAGCTCCTACATAGATTCCTAACAGTCATTTCTTTTTTTTTCTTTTCTTTTTTTTCCTAACAGTCATTTCTTTCCGAAATTACTTCAAGATGAAAGAAAAGCTCTGTGGGAAAGGGGGACTGCAAAACTGGATGTGTACATTAAGATAGGCTCAAACAGCAAATGCTCTGAAGCCTCACTGTAGTACTTATTAGACTGCTAAGGGCACAGCACTGCCTCACAGGTGGACTATTATAATGGCTGCCAACCTGGTGTTCTTGACTATAACCCCTGCACCAATATGTCTTCTTTCTTAAGTATTTTGTTGTTTCTCTTATGTTATCATTTTGCTCAAAAACATCCAAAAGTAAGGTAGTTACCCTTTTTTTTAGGGTTTGGGCCTTGGTGCATTTAATACCTTATTTCTCATCTTCAGAGTAACATTTTGGAACACTTATGATACCCATTTTATTTTTTATTCAATAAAAGGCATTAATTGAATTAATTAATGATAGGGCATTAATTAGCAGTGAGACTGTTAAAAAGTACATCAGATTAAATCTACTCCTGTGCTTGACACTTTAGAATGGCTTCCCATCTCACTTAGATCTGATCCTAATTTCTCCTCAAACCTCGTCTTCTACTCCCTTACTTTTTGTGAAGGGCTTCCTTGCCACCCATATTCCACATTCCATAACTCTTTTCCTGATTTATGTTTCATCCTTAGCATTTATCACTTTCTAAAATAGAAGTTCTTTTACTGATTAGTCTTATTTATTGTCTGTCTTTCCCTCACTAGAATGCAAGCACCATGAGAACAGGGATTTTTATCTTTTTGTCCCTAGCAGGCATTTGCTAAATAAAATAATAAATTCATTCCTTTACATTTTAAAGTTATAAACTGTACCATTACATAACAGAGCCTATATAATAATGGGGACAGTTTAGGGACTATTAATGAAATGAACAGAG
Organism: Rhinopithecus bieti; assembly: GCF_001698545.2. Taxonomy (NCBI): domain Eukaryota; kingdom Metazoa; phylum Chordata; class Mammalia; order Primates; family Cercopithecidae; genus Rhinopithecus; species Rhinopithecus bieti. The sequence goes on along the minus strand of NW_016814845.1, from coordinate 143,904 downwards.
CACATAAGCGATACCTTAGATATATCCAGTGTGTCACTCCTTTATGGCATGCACCTTCATCTTCCCAGAAGATTCACTTTCCTGAATATCGTCTAAATCACTCTTTTGTTTTTCTTACAGTTTACCATATAAATAAATAAAATATATAAATATGTATCTCTAAACGGTATATTATTTTGTGGTTTTGACTTTAATATAAATGTACAAATACATACATATATTCTTCTACAACTTGTGTTTTTATCCAACATGTTTCAGAGATCCATTCATAGAGTAGTGTGTAGCTATCAGACATTCATTTCCTCAGATACGTAGTATTCTTACATTGTATGAATAAATGACAATTTCTTTATCTGTTGTACTATTGAAAAGCATTTGGGTTGTTTCTATTATTTTTCTATTTTAAGACGTGCAGTGATGAACATTTTTTCTGTGTCCCCAAGTGCACACTCAAAAGCTTTTTCTACACTTACATTTTCAAACTGAGAGTTGTGACCAGTTAGCAGGTTGAGTCACATCTGGGATAAAAGGAAATTGTGCAGAAAAGAATAGAATATGAAAAAATCAGAATGCATCAAATGTAATAGCAATGAGTATTATTTTGAAACATACATGATATGCTTCAATATTAGTCAAAATATATGCAAGTAAACACTGACTCATGATGTAAATTTTACTTTTACTGTGAGTCATGAGAATTTGAAAGCCAGTGTTCTATGGCTGTACCTGAAGTGAAACTGCTAGGTTGTAGGATATGCACATGGTCAACTTTACCAGGCCATGGCAAATTATTTTCCAAAGTGATTGTACCATTTTACATTCCATCACTGGTATATGAGTTTCTCTTCTTTCACTATCTTCCCAACGTTTAGTATTTTCAGACTTTTAAGTGTTTACCAATGTGATGTGTGTAATAGTGTCTCATTGTGGTTTTGTTCCTAAATATTAATGAGTTTGTGTATCTTTTAATAAATTATTGGCCTTTCATGTTGTCTCAATTACAAAATACCCATGGATTTATTTTGCCTATTTTATAGTTATTTGCTTTATTCATTAATAGACATTTTATATATCAATAAAATAACATTTTATGGCTGTATGTGTCACCAGTACTTTTTCAGTTTGTGGTTTGTCTTTTCAGTATTTAAATATCTTTTAAAGAATTGAAATTTGTAGGCCAGGCACGGTGGTTCATACCTGTAATCCTAGCACTTTGGGAGGCCGAGGTGGGCCGATCACCTGAGGTTGGGAGTTCGAGACCTCCCTGACCAACATGGAGAAACCCATCTCTACTAAAAATACAAAGTTGCGGCACGTACCTGTAATCCCAGCTACTCAGGAGGCTGTGGCAGAAGAATTGCTTGTACCTGGGAGGTGGAGGTTGCAGTGAGCCAGATATCACACCACTGCACTCCAGCCTGGGCAACAAGAGCAAAACTCCGTCTCAAAAAAAAAAAAAGAAAGAAAAGAAAATTGAAATTTTTTTTTTTTTTTTTTTTTTTTTGAGACAGAGTCTTGCTGTGTCACCCAGGCTGCAGTGCAGTGGCACAACCTTGGTTTACTGCAACCTCTGCCTCTCAGGTTCAAGCAATCCTCCTGCCTTAGCCTCTCAAGTAGCTGGGATCACAGGTGCATGCCACCACGCCAGGCTAATTTTTGTATTTTTGGTAGAGACAGNTTTTTGAGACAGAGTCTTGCTGTGTCACCCAGGCTGCAGTGCAGTGGCACAACCTTGGTTTACTGCAACCTCTGCCTCTCAGGTTCAAGCAATCCTCCTGCCTTAGCCTCTCAAGTAGCTGGGATCACAGGTGCATGCCACCACGCCAGGCTAATTTTGTATTTTGGTAGAGACAGGGTTTCACCATGTTGGCCAACCTGGTTGGATTTTGTGCCTTGATTATAAAATTTTTATCTAACATCAGGTATAGAAGTTTTCCTCTATATTGTCATGTGAATTTATTTTTACGTTTTGCCTTTCAGATTTGCCACCTTAATCCATTTGGAGTGGATTTTGTTTCTGGTGTGAGATTGGGAAACAATTTTGTTTCTTGACATGGAAGATCAATTGTACCATATTGTTTGTTTGTTTATTTATTTATTTATTTATTTAATTATACTTAAAGTTCTAGGGTACATGTGCACAAAGTGCAGGTTTGTTACATATGTATACAACCACATTGTTTATTAAATATTATGCTCTTTACATACTAATCTGCAATCTCTGTTATATATCAAATTTCTATATATATGTGTGTGCATATATAGAGATAGATATATAGATAGAGATTTATTTTTAGCCTCTTCATTCTGTTCCATTGGCTCATCTGTGTATCTGTGAATGTCACACTATCTGTATAACTATGGTTTTATAATAAATATCTATATCAGATAAGGAACATCTCTGTCTCCTGTCACAAATTTCTTTTTCAGGATTATCTTTGCTAACCTTGGTCTTTTGTTCTTTCATTCATTCTTGTGTGTGTGTATGTGTGTGTGTGTGTGTGTGTGTGTGTGTGTGTGTGTTAGAATTAGTGGTCAAGTTCCACAGTGAATTTTGGGGAGATTTTAATTGACCTGTCATTGAAGCTATAAATGAGTTTGCAAAGAATCTGTATTTTTTTGTATTGAGTCCTCTATCCATAAGCAAAGTACATCTCTTCATTTCGTTAGGCAATCTTTAATACTCTCCAATAAAGTTATGTAATTTTCTACTTAAAGGTCATGCACATCCTTTATCAGATGTAATCCTAGGTACATTCTTTGTTGTTGTGTAACAACTAATATATATATAAAGCAACTTTTTTGCTGCTTTATAATAGTAGAACTGACTTTTAAATTTATCTGGTATCTATCAATATATAACATATATTACAAACAACTGCTACAAATGAATAAAAGTTTGTATCGAACCTCAAAAAAATGGTCAAAGTACATAAAAGCAAACTCTATCAGAGAAAATGTCATCTGAAATCCAAAGGTACTCAACTTCTTTTTAATCAAAAAACTGCAAAGCAAAACAATAATGATATGCCATTTTTAACCGATTAGAATGGTCAATATTTAAAAGAGCAATAATATTCATTGCTGTCAAGGACACGGGGCAACAAGTATTCTCATATATCCTGCTGGCAACATTATTCGTAACAATCATTTGTGAAACTAACCTAGCAATGTTGAAATTTGAAGGACTCACAAAGGCTTCCAGTTCAGAATGACAGAACACACCGCTTTTAACCTCTCTTTTTCTTGTGGCCCCTTTTAATCCTCAATCATAATAATAACTAAAGGAGGCCATTAGTGGAAAAAGATTTCAACAAATTTCTAGAAAATATTCTAGCGATTGATGAATGGGACAGTGGGAGCTGTAGTCTGCAGCTGGGGAGAAAGTTAATTTGACTTGCAGAATTATTGAGAGTCTCTTTTAATGCAAAGAGGTCAGTAAAGAGAAACGTAACCTCAAAACACTGAAACTTATTAGGTTTGCACCAACCACTGCCAAAATTTATCTCCCACGTAAACAAATAAGCAAACAAAATTATAAGACACTTTCCTAAAGAAGTTAAAATGATATGTTATTGGGGAAATCAGGGCAAGTAGTGTAGTAATTAGCACCTCCAGAATGACATTGGCTTCTCTGGGTCACTTTGTGAAATAGCCTTCTCTCCCTTAAAGTAAACTCCGTGAGTGAACAAACTTCTTGAATATGAAAAGCTTTTCTATTGCTAAATCTTAAAATACAAAGAATAAACCATAACCACACATTTGAAGACAGCGACATAAAAGAGAGTTCTCAGGAAAAGCAATAACAATCAGAGCAGTAAAAAGAGTTCTTAGAAACTGAGAGAAAAAAAATTTGTGGAGATGTCGCATGATTTAAAGCAAATAAAAAGGAAATAAATGTATGAAGAAAATAAACGGAGGGAAGTAACCCAAGAGATCCATTATTTAACTATTTGAGTTTCAAAACCAGAGTGGAAGATTAGTAGAGGAAAAAAAAAAAATGGATGGTAGGAGTAACAATGATGTGACACTTCAAGGTTCTAATGAAAAATCACTTTAATCCTACAGTTCTACACACAATATACCAATCTTGTTTGAACACAAAATACCTTTTCAAATATGCAAGTGCCCAAACATTCCCTTCCTCTCTTTCTTTTCCTTTCTTTCTTTCTTTCTTTCTTTCTTTCTTTCTTTCTTTCTTTCTTTCTTTCTTTCTTTCTTTCTTTCT
>NW_016814845.1:129264-139226 GCF_001698545.2 Rhinopithecus bieti | reverse complement strand
TCAGAGTTTCACTCTTGTTGCCCAGGCTGGAGTGCAATGGTGCCATCTTGGCTCACTGCAAGCTCCGCCTCCCGGGTTCTCCTCACTCTTTCTTAAGAAGTTATTGTTTGTGTGATTCGATTACTTGTTTATTGTACAACAGGACTTTCAAGGATGACAGATGTTCATTAGATGCACAGAGGCGCAAATTGCTGGTGAACAGTCTGATGCCAATTTGATTCTCGCCCCTGTACAGTAGAACTTCTTTTTATTTTTTTTCCTTTTGAAAGTTCTGAGACCTTCTCCTTGTTATCATATTTTATGTGTCTGAATGAGTGTTCTTGTTGCTATTGTGGTTGTTCATTACAAGACATCTGACAACTCATGTTCTTTAGCTCCTGGGCTCTCTCTTCAGGAAATAGTTTGCCTTCAGGACACATGAATTCTCTTCTCCTCCATGCTGTAAAGTTGACAGAGGCTGATCTGCTATAGAAGACTATTAGGGTATTTCAGTAGTATCTGGGATTGGATAGATAAATTCAAATTAGGGATGCAGTATTAACAAGTCTACATGACATTACAATATATACAAAGTTATACTCTCCAACATAAAGTTGATATTTTTATCTACATTTGTCTTTTTGTTTTCTCCCTCTGTTGGTTGTAACCTCAGATATGGTAGAAGAATATTCTTTATTAACCTCATCTAACTCCAAAATCCTCCAGAATTATCGTCACACATGACTGGAAAGCCACTGTAATATTTTAATAAAACTTATAAGGCTCACTGTCATAACCTTGTATCTTGCTACTCTTTCCACCTTCTCACCTCACTCTACCTTCTAGCCACAATAGAGTTTTTGCACTTCTCCAAATATGTCATGCCTTATCTCAATGCTAAACTTTGCACATTCTATTTCCTCTGTCTGGTGCAGTTTTCCAACTTCCTCTTAGCTTGTCTGAAAACCTGCCCTGCACAAAGTCTTTTCTGATCTTTCATAAAACCCTGTTTGTTTTCCTAATACAGTATTTATATATTGTTTTGAAATCTGGTGCCTGTGTTTTCTTCCCAGTGGACAGTAAGCTTCTTTAGGGTGTGCATAGTGGCTTATTCATCTCATATTATACCATAATCTACCACAGTGTCTGGTACCAGGAAGGTGCTCAATAAATATTTGCTGAATACGTTAAACTTTTGTATATCATTCAAGATAAGGAAGTGAATTTGCCCACAAAATCCACATGGAATTTTATATGGAAAAGCAGAGTTATTTTCTTCAGTTGCCTCATATACATGTAACCCTTGGTGAGACCAAATATTTTTCTTTCCCTCCATTTCCACCCTTCCCATATACACATCAGGGGATGATAAGAGAAGCATATTGATATAAGAGGTTCCAGATTGATTGATCTAAGGGTATTGATATAAAAGGTAGCATGGAAAGTAAACTATGGTTGGAAATGTGACTCTAGATCTAATGTCTCTGGCCTGATTTCTGGATTCTGAGGGCTGTATTTCTGAAACATAGGGTTGAGGTAAGGAAGCTCCTAGATATTAGAAACCATATAATATTTGTATCCCTAATACAGGGTTCATGTGTTGAAAGCAGAAGAAAGAGGAGAAGGAAGTGAAAGGAGAGTATTTCTTCTATTGTAAGTTACAGGGCTATCATTAGTTACTTTTTCATTAAAAATAGATGAAGATTATATTTATTACACTCCCACTACTTTTCTCCTATTCCTTGGGCTTGGAGCCTAATACCTGCATGCTTCCTTAGTCCCCTACCAAAGAAAATCACCGAGGTCTACATTCTCACTAAGTATTACTGGCCACAAAAATACCTACCTCTGCACCTCAACTAAAATCTGCATCCCTATAGAGCAGAGGTTAACATGGATTTTCTTGCATTTTCAAAGAAGATGCATATTAATGCAATGGAGTCTATAATTGGTAGGATTTCTTGCAGTGAAAAAAATCTAAGGGACGTGTGAATTTTAGGATTTGGGCATCTGCTAAAGAACATGACTATAAAATCTATCATTGGATCTTGAAGCGATTTAGTTTATTAAACAGCATCTTGCCTTCTTCTATTTCTAAACTTTAAGTTGTCTGAAATTTCCAGTTGTTTTACATTGACAGAAACAGTTGGAAAACTGTGGCAAGCAACATATATGAAACATTTATGACACAGATGTTGTTAAATAAGGGATTGCTTGTCTTCTATTTAAGATTATTCTTAAATTTTCTCTTATAATGTCAATTTCGGAGAGATTGTAAGAGATAGAGATTCTTATAGAAAATATTGTTAATGGTATATTACATTAGTATAGTTTTTCTCAGTTCTAAACAAATTGTCACATATATCTCCTTTGAGCCTTCAGTGTGCCTGAGAGGTGAGTAGAACAGTATGTATAACGCATCTTTTCCAGATGAGGAAATGGAAGCTCAGAGTTTATATGACTTGCAGAAGTTTGGCCATTCTTAAAGAACAAAGCTAGGACTATAATCTAGCTTTCTCAAGCCTGGTTTGAGCTTTTTCTACTACAGCATGCTGCATCCTAAACAAGCTTTAAGTTAAGCAGTTTTCTGGATAAATTTAAGCTCTGGATTTCAGAAACATGGCCCAAGTATTAGTGACTAAGGAGAACTCCATAATCAGGTACAGAAATGTGTGTGATAGGTGAGGCAGGAAAGAGTGAAGAGAGAAGATAAATATTTCACTTCTTTGTAGAGGATAGAAGAATTATCATCTTTCTTATGGAGGAACTAACCCTAAAGGAAGCCTGGCATTTCAGTTCACAGAACCATAACCAAGTTGTCACTGCTCTTTTGTTTGTTTTTTTGAGATGAACTCTTGCTCTGTCATCCAGGCAGGAGTGTAGTGGCACCATCTCCGCTTACGGCAACCTCCGCCTTCTGGGTTCAAGCAATTATCCTGCCTTAGCTGAGATTACAGGTGTGCTCCCCTATGCCTGGCTAATTTTTTGTGTTTTTAGTAGAGATGGGGTTTCACCATGTTGGCCAGGCTGGTTTCAAACTCATGACCTCTGGTGATCCATCTGCCTCAGCCTTCCACAGTGCTTGGGTAACAGGCGTGAGCCGTCACTCCTGGCCTGTCACTGCTCCTTTAATGCATGGTAGCTTACTCAAATTGTGCAAATATTCTTCAGAGGCTATTGGGTACTAAATGTTGAATTTATGAACACCATGTATATAGTGAGAGTAACATCACAGGTGACATAAAAATAGCATATTTATTAATTTGGGAGAAATACAAGTTGCTCAAGTTGTAAGTTGATTTTCATGCTGTTACAAGGTTTTTTAAGGAACACTAACAGTTAAAAAGTTAATGTTAACTTAGGGAAAATAAAAATTGAGCCCAAAAAATCTGGATAAAAAATACATCTAACACTGAAACTTTGAGAAGAAAATCAAAGACTTTTTTGTAATTTTTTAGATAGATTTAGGACAAAGATCATTCAATACAGAAACATTGAAAGAAGACAAGAAAATAAGACACAATAAATGTAGAATTATAAATTTGAGAAGGTTTTGACTTATCCAATGAAAGCTGAATATCTTCTATGAGATACCAGTCTATTTTTGCATCACTATATATATATGTGTGTGTGTGTTAAATGAAAATAACAGTAGTGCCCAGTTATAAATAACTGTTATAAAAAGTGTTATCATTACCTGGGTTTAGATAGAGTTTAGGTCCAATCATTTCTTCCAAATACAAAAGTGTGAAGCTTCAGCAAATGCTGTGGTAGAAAAAAACCCCTGAACTACAAGTTGGAACACCTGAGTTCTATTTCTGGCTCTGAAGCCAACTAATTTTGACTGGTGGACTAAAAATGCCTATCATGTCACTCTGTCTTCTTACAGAATATGCCTTGTCTATTGCAGAAAGTGAGCAGCTTGCTTGCCACATGACCTTGTGCCTTGGTCACAGCTGAATGATACAGGGATGGACACTTAATCCAAGCTTAGGCAATCAGCTTCTCTTCTAGAAATTCGATCATGTCAACTTGGGGTTTAAGGTGTTTGTGTGTGTGTGAAAGAGAAAGTAAGAGTGAGAAAGAGACAGACAGATGAGAGAGAGAGAAAGAGAGAGAGAGAATAGAGGAGAAGAAAGAGATTGTCAAATATGTGGTTGGTTCCACAAGGCTTGGTCATGTTTCCTATACTTGGGTTTTATATGATACTTTTGTAGCCCACTTTTCTCAAGCTAGTTTGAATGAGTTTCCATTCTTTGCAAACAATATGTTGCTAAGATTAAAGCCACTTCAATCTTGCAAGTTAAGCAAGGTTATGCTGCTGTAATGAATAACTCCAAAGTCTTAATGACTTAAAACAACAAAAAGGTTTATTTTTCATTCACACTATGTGTTCATTCTGGGTTGTCTAGGGATTTTGCTCTGAATTTTCATTCTCACTGTGGACCCAGACTTAGCATTGCCGGTTGCTCTGGCAGACGGATAAAGAAAATGTGGCAAAGCATAGACTGCCTCTCAGTGTTTTTCCTTGGAAATGACACATCTGCTCACCTTTCATTGGCCAAAGCAAGTCATATGATTACACCTAACTCGAAATAGGCAGAGAGAAGGGCAATCTTCCTATGTGCCAAAAGGGAGAGACAGCTTAAATATCTGTGATCAGTACTAATGACTACCACGCTCAGTTGCCTTCTTAAGAGATTAAGGAAAATCAAATGAAGTAATGGAAAACAGCAGGTCTTTAGTAACTTTAAAGTGGCATTTAGATGTAAGAGATGATTTTAACTACATGGTACAAGTCTGCTATAATTTTACTATCGTGCACCTAGAGTTCACTACACTCACCAAATTTCAAAAATCAATTTGAGACAGGGAGTGATATTAGCGCAGTGGGATACATATTTTTTCTTTGTTCTTGCATTTCTTCTGGAGATATCTAGGCCAGAATAACTAAAGTTGTTCTCTGGTCCTGTACCTCCATGATAAAAAGCAACTAGAGATTATTTTCGCTTAATAATGCATAGTGCAAGTGCTAAGAGCAGTTTGATCTTTGCAGTGTACAATATCTGATTTTTTTTTTAGATATCATACCCTGAAGGCAGAGAAAGGTAATAGCTTCTTTTAAAGTTCCCCAATTTATCCTTCAGAATCTAAAGCTTCCCCTTTTCTAATACACTAAGCAATCCATCAGGTGTCTAAGGATCAAAATGCTCAATAACCTTTTTCATAGGACAAAAGGAAGAATCACCAAATCTAAGTGGCCACATGAGAAAGAAATGAGATAGGGTGGGTTTTAAAAGGAAGAGGTTTTCCTTCCAATTGAAAAGAGTTGATTAAGTGGAATGAATTTAAAAAGAGTAGAATGAAGAACTTGTGTCCATTAGGAAACTTGGCATGGGAAAATGAATACTAGAAGAGATACAATTTTTATTATGTGACCTCAGATGATTTCTGAACGTACAGTTAAATTGAAAGTAGAAGGAGAGTTTATTATGTATCTTCTGGATTCAGCACATTGTGTAGTAATTATCTGACTTAAGACAATTTACTTAAGTCTGCATTACTTTCTTTTACTTTTAAGGGTTAAAGTTTGGGGTGTTATAATATATTGGAAATTTATTTTTCCAAATTAGGATATTTAAATAAAATATTTAATTATAAGTTAACAATCATCCATCACTTCATAAGGCATAATTTTACCACCAAAAAAGTGGGACTAATATAATCTGAGACTAATAAAAAATTGGTTTTCTCTCTCTCCCTTATAGGTATAACAAAATAGAAAAACTGCTTAACAATTCATATTAATTTGGGGAAAATGTGATTCTGGAACAGTGGAAAGCTGGAGACAGATATTGTTCAGAGTCACATAGGCACTGATTTTGAGGGAATAACCTCACTAACACTAGGAGACCTCAGTATTTTGTAAACATTACCTTAAATGGAATAAAAATTAATATTGCTCTAATTCTCCTAAACTGCTTAAGTATAAAATGAATACGGCATATAAAAAAATAAACCTCTTGAATCCAATAGGCATTACTGTTGCAGACAAGCTAGCTACCTACTCAGCATCTACTTTCCACTTCTTCCTTACTTACAGAGCTCAAATTGTGTTTGGGTTGGTGATTTGCCCAACTACTCAAAATATTAAAATATTCACATTCACAACTTCTCTTGCAGCTAGGAGTAGCTATATGACTCAGTTCTGGGAAACAGGATGTAAGCAAAAGCCATGACTCCTCTGTTAGGGTGGAGGAATATTGGAGGCAAGATAATAAACAAAACTCTGGCCAAGGGATGACTTACTATGAATTTACTGGGTCCATGAAACTACCTAATGGTTACTTCCCTGGTCTCGAATGTGTAATTGGATTGGCATACTTGGCATTTGGAATAACTCACATACTTGGGTCCTTAGCCTACAAGGCAAGAGCTGCCTCATTCCACCCCCTGTCACCTCAGGCAAAGATAGTAAATTCAAGACCATATTACTTTTGGGGAGTAGCTGAAATTATAACCACTATTAAAGACCTGAAAGATGCTGAGGTGGTAGTTCCCATTATATCTCCATTTAATCTACCAGTTTAGTCCCTGCAGAAATGTAATGGATACTGAGAAACTACCACAGACTCATTTAAGTGATAGCTCAAACTGCAGCCATTTTGCTAGATATGATATGCTTGTCAGAAGGGATTAATATCTGGCCACTGATTTGGCAAATTCTTTCTTGTATATCCCAATCAAAGAGGATCAAAATCAGTTCACGTTCTCAAGGATGAAAATTAGCACACATTTTCAGTTTTTCCATGGTGCTATGCTAAATATCTGACCCTTTGTTATAAAGTCATCTGAAGAGATCTGAATGATCTGCACATACTGCAGAAAATCACATTGATCCTTTAAACCAATGACTTCATGCTAATCAGGCCACATCAGCAAGGGATGGTTAGCATGATGGAGAACTTGGTAAGACACATGCATTCCACCTCAAGAGGTAAAAGGTAAATACTAAAAGATTCAGGAGTCTGCTGAATCAGTATAGTTTTAAGGGGTCCTGGTTTCAGAAATGTGCTGAGACCTCACTGAAGGAAAAGTTATACTGTTGCACTTGTTCCACTTACCACAAGAAAGCAGTAAGCCTGTGTTATGGGACCACAATGATCATTTGCCCGCTGTACTATAACATATCAATACACTGAAACAGCAAGAGTTGCAGCAGAGAAAGAGTTTAGTCATCATTGGGTAGCTGAATGAGGAGAGAGGAGGAACCCTCAAATCCATCTCCCTGAGGATTATGGAGTAAAGTTTTTAAGGGAATGATGGCAGGCAAGTGGTGGGAAGATTGGAGTTGCTGATTGGTAAGGGTGAGAAGATGAAATCATAAGGATGTAGAATCAACCCATCATACAGTAGAAGTGCCACATCTGAGATAAGTACAAGCAGGACCAAAAGATAACAGCAAACCACGTGAACAAGTAGCCCAGACACCAGCATCATCTACCACATTTGCACCATCATCCTTTCCCCTGCCTCAGCCATGCCTGTGGCCACATCTGGGGTCTCAGACGACCAGCTGATGTGGGAGTTTTGAAAAGGTTCAAACTTTGTTTAAAGATTAATCAGCTAGGTAGATGAGTACAAACAAAAAACGGATGACAACTGCAATACAATCTTATTCAGGGATGGCCAGGAAAACTGGTGATAAACAATTTTTCCAATGAACGGTTGTGGACAGTGCACCAGGTTGTCCCCCTTTGGTGGAAGGAGTTTAGAATACATATACAGACTCATGAGCAGCAGCAAATTGCTTGTCTGGCTGGTAGGGATATGAAAAAAAAAATTGAAAGGATTGAAAGAAGGAACTCTGGAGTAAAACCATGTGGATGGACATAATTGAGTGGGTACAACATGCGAGGATCTTCGTTTCACATGTTAACACTAAGGAAACATCTACTATGGGAGAGACACTGAACAGCCAAATATACAGAATGACTCAGTCATTTGACATTAGCTTGTTTTTGACATTGGCTACTCTGGAACTGGCATAGTGAGCACATGGAGGCAAAAAATGAGACCACACACGGACCAAACAACATGGGTTCCCATTCACCAAGGCTGATTGCTGCTATCAAATGACCAACTGGCCAGAAACAAAGGACAACACTGAGCCCTCAATATAGAACCATTCCTTAAATATGCAAATTGGCCATGAGGGTGGCAAGTTGGTCTCTTCCATCTTGGAAGGGCCAGTGCTTTCTTTTTAGAAATAGATGGGTATATCAGGCATGGGTTTTCCTTTCTTGCCTGCAGAGCCTCAGCCAGCACCACTATCTGAGGGCTTATAAAGGGATCCATTAAAATGGAATCCAATAAAATATCCCAAAAATTAAAACCATGGGTTCCACTGACTGTTTCAGATATTGTGCTATTCAGAAATTTCCAGCCTGATAGAGTGTCAGTAAGGCCTGCTGAAGGCAGTGCCAGCTTCAAGGAAATTCTCTGTGAGGATGGGGTTCCCTTTTCTAGGATACAGTGTAAGAATTAAATAAAAGACTTATATATGGTGCTGTGACCCTATAGGATGAATACATAATCTGAAAACCAATGGGTGAAAGCAAGGATGGTTCCATTTTCTATTACTCCCTGTCATACAACAGGGGACTCTGTTCTTTCTGTCCCTGGAACTGTAGGCTCAATAGAGTTAGAATAGAGATGCTTGTCACCAAAGGCAGCACACTTTTACCAGGGGATACAGCAAGTGCAACATTGAATTACAAGTGACAACTACCACTAGAGAACTTGGGACTGTTTATGTCCTTGGACCACAAGAGAAAAAAGGAGTCATCCTCTTGGTAGGAGTCACTGACTTATCGGCAGGAAGAGGTGGTTTGCTGTTACACAATGGTAACAGGGTGAATGCTTACGAGACTCAGATAATCAAATGGGGCATCTCCTGGCACACCCCTTGCTCCATTGTAATTCTGAATAGACAAAGGCAGGAGTCAAGCATGAGACGATACGATGACTAGGGGCTCAGATCACTCAGGGTTGAGAGTCAAGTTCACGCTACAAGAGAAGCCACCAAGGTTAGAAGGTATGGTAGCTGAGGGGAGTCTACATTTGTACAGTGGAGGAAAAATGAATATTAATTGCAACTCTGAGACTAATCAGATTGGTTTTCAGGCCAGTAGTCCTCAAAGTATGGTCTAAGGACTGGTAACAAAAGCATCACCTGGCCGGGCGTGGTGGCTCAAGCCTGTAATCCCGGCACTTTGGGAGGCCGAGACGGGTGGATCACGAGGTCAGGAGATCGAGACCATCCTGGCTAACGTGGTGAAACCCCGTCTCTACTAAAAAATACAAAAAACTAGCCGGGCGTGGTGGCGGGCGTCTGTAGTCCCAGCTACTCGGGAGGCTGAGGCAGGAGAAAGGCATAAACCCGAGAGGCGGAGCTTGCAGTGAGCTGAGATCCGGCCACTGCACTCCAGGCTGGGCTACAGAGCGAGACTCCGTCTCAAAAAAAAAAACAAAAAAAACAAAACAAAAACAAAAAACAAAAAAAAAAGCATCACCTAGGAGCTGGTAGATGTTCAAATTCTCAAGGCTCCACCACAGACCTGTTGACCCAGAATCTCTGAGCCCTTCAGGGAATTCCAATGCACATCAGATTGTGAGAACCTTTATCTACAACTTTGGCTGAGGTAGGGAAAAAAAAAAGTGTTTGCAGGGTTGGGAGGGGACAAGAGTAGATTTTCAGAGAACAGTTAGGAAGCTATTAAGACAATTGAGTTGAAAGATGATGTGGACACTGAAGTTTCCACTCCCGAAATTCAGGTCATCCTTTATCAATCTTACAGTTTTCTTATCAGTTCCTGGAGCATTCACTGGCTCCAGTTGTATTTCCTGACTTTTTTCTCTTTTTCTTGTAAATTTTTCCTAAAGCACAATGTAACTACTATTGAAAAGAACACACATTGAAC
>NW_016814845.1:113398-127607 GCF_001698545.2 Rhinopithecus bieti | reverse complement strand
CATGTCATCTGCAAACAGGGACAATTTGACTTCTTCTTTTCCTAACTGAATACCCTTGATTTCTTTCTCTTGCCTGATTGCCCTAGCCAGAACTTCCAACACTATGTTGAATAGGAGTGGTGAGAGAGGGCATCCCTGTCTTGTGCCAGTTTTCAAAGGGAATTTTTTCAGTTTTTGCCCATTCAGTATGATATTGGCTGTGGATTTGTCATAAATAGCTCTTATTATTTTGAGATATGTTCCATCAATACCGAATTTATTGAATGTTTTTAGCATGAAGGGCTGTTGAATTTTGTTGAAGGCCTTTTCGGCATCTATTGAGATAATCATGTGGTTCTTGACTTTGGTTCTGTTTATATGCTGGATTACGTTTATTGATTTGCGAATGTTGAACCAGCCTTGCATCCCAGGGATGAAGCCCACTTGATCATGGTGGATAAGCTTTTTGATGGCTGCTGGATCCGGTTTGCCAGTATTTTATTGAGGATTTTTGCATCGATGTTCATCAGGGATATTGGTCTAAAATTCTCTTTTTTTGTTGTGTCTCTGCCAAGCTTTGGTATCAAGATGACGTTGACCTCATAAAATGAGTTAGAGAGGATTCCCTCTTTTAGAAAAGTATTTTCTATAGGTCTGGAAGCTGAAATTCACAGAACAGGGTGGCAGCATGGTTGGGTCCAGGGGGGTCCTCTTCTTGGCTTGTAGATGGATTCCTTCTCCATGTGACTTCACATGGTGGAGAAAAGATCAGCTGTCTTTTCTGTTCTTTTAAGGGCACCAGTTGTAGTGGATCAGGTCCCCACCCTTATGACTTCATTTCACCTGAATCTCTTTTTTAAAGGCCCTTTCCCCGAGGACAATCATATGAGGTTAGAGCTTCAACGTATGAATTTGGGTGGGGGGAGACAAAATTCAGTCCATAGCAGAATCCATTTCTCTATTTCTTAATTTGGCAAACCTCTATTCCCTTTTCAAAACTCAACACACGTCTTTTCTGTTTGTGTGCTGTACTTTGGTGTCATCCCATTGATGGCAGGAAAGGATTAGCCTTCAGCTCTGTGGGAAATGTTGCTAATGAGAACAACTGTTTCTCTAAGATGTTGATGTATAACTAAGTTCATGGTATGGTAAGTTTCTTTATCAAAGACCTTTATTGAGTAGTAAAAGCTGATCCCTAAAATGAATTGCTTGGTGCCCCTATTTTAAACAGAGGTATAATCCCAATAGAGGCTAGAAATTGACAAGGAACCAATTCACAGTGAGAACTTAAGGTTTTCCCAAGAGTGAACTCTAATGTAAACTATGGGCTTTGGGTGGTAATGATGGATCAATACAGGTTCATTGATTGTAACAAATATACTTTGTTACAGGATGGGTCAGTGGGGAGGTTGCCCATGTGTGAAGATAGAGATATATGGGAGCTCTGTACTTTCTGTTTAACTTTGCTATGGACCTAAAACTGCTCTATAAAATAAAGTTTGTCAATTAATAAAATAATACAAGCCAATGAGCTAAAAATAAAACATTTAAAAAACTTTAAGTTTTTTTTAAAGCTAACTTGTGAACTTAAAAGAACATGGGTCTACAGAAATTGTTCAGATACTGACACCTTACCCACATTTTTTTTCAGAGAGTGACCACTGAAGGAGATTGATAAATTGACATATGAATGCGCTTAGACATGTTGGTAGACGTAGTATGAAAAATGGGTCTGTGTCCAACAAATAAGGTATGGATTAGTACTGGATTTAACAAATCAAACAGATTTTTTATTGGTACTCTTTTCAGAGCTCTCAATACACTACTATGCAGGGTGAAGTGCACAAGAGCAGGATATTTTAAGAAACCCCTTCTCAAACTTATTTGATAGTGCAACCCCAGGATACATTTTTTAAAAAATACAGTTGAGGTTATGGAGAACTACTTAAAAGGGTTTTATAGGATAATAACATGATCAAATATTGAATTTTTGAAAGAGTACCCAGGGGACAATGTAAAGGAAGTGTTGTAGGTGGTTCAAAAACAGGCCAAAGGGTCTACCTAAGAAGTTATTGCAATACTCCAGATGAGAAAAGATGAGATATTGTTTATGGGAGGAGGTATGATGGTGGAGCTGAAAGGTGAAATATTCTAGGATGGAACAGAGTTTTCTTGGAGCCCATCTAGATTTGGTTACTCAGTGTGCTTGCAATATAATACAGTGCCAAAAGTGAACCTCAGGGAAGATTTCAAAGATTGTTCTCTGTTTATTAAAATTGGTATTAGTGTGTGGCAGGAATTGGCATAATTGTGCTCTGAACTATCTTCACACAGAAGTGCGTGGGGTGCTCAGGTCGTGTTGTCCACTTCTATAAGCTATGCTTATTTTGTTTCCAAGGTAACAACGCCTCTGCAGCTGCTGCTTTTTCAGTGTAATTGATTGAGACACCACACTGCAGTTGCAGGGCTCCTGAATTCTGTCCTACACTTGTTTCCTAAAGGTGATTATTGCTCTTTTAGCATTCATTCTAGCTGTAAAGAATCGTAGGGTAACAGTTTCTTGATAAAATAAAGGCAAGTTACCTGGTTTCATGAGAAGAAAGTGGTTTAAAGTGGTTTAGAAAAGTCTGGCTTCCTGTCAATTGTCTGATTATCTGCAAATTGTAGTCATGACTTCAATTTTTGTTGTTGGTGTTTGTTTTGTTTTTTGCTTGCTGTTGTTTTTTTGGGACAGAGTCTCACTCTGTCACCCAGGTTGGAGTGTGATCTTGGCTCACTATGGCGGCAAATGTTTTTAACGTCTGTTGTTTGGTAGTGGTTTCTTACTGGGCTGGGCCCTGCTCAAAAGTACTCTTTTGTTCTGACTTTATTGGTCTGATAGATTACTTTAGAACCAAATGATAAAAAAACAAAAAAACAAAAAACCAAAACACATAATGGGCCCTATGCACTACTAGTCACTTTTTATACTTTAATGTTTTGAGAAGTCCAGGCCAAATAGATCATTACTACAGTCTCACCCCACATGGTCCAGAAAATAAGATATCTGAAGTCTCCATTCAATAAGATTAACAATACTGATAACAAAACATGAGACAGTGTACTACAGTAGAAAATGAGCTGGACTAGGAGTCAAAAGACCCTAGTCTTCTCATTTCTCCATCATCAAGCCGTTTTGCCACCTTGAACAATGTACTGTACCCCTCTGAGTCTATTACTTCATCTCTAAAAGGGGTATGCAAATACGATACTTGCCTTACTAGGACATTTTGAAATAATTTTGAATACATTTTTATTTTTGCAAATCACTTTCACTATCACTACCTTATTCATTCATGTGCTCATTCTTCCAACAAATATCATTGAGCACTACTATGTGTCTGATTTTCTGCTAGGTTCTGGGGATAGAGAGACAGATAAGTAAGCAAACAATTAAAGCACAAAGTAATAAATAGCATGAGAGACACAAGTACAGGATACAGTGATCCTTGCAATGCTTCTGTGAGATACGCAATCAAGCAGTGATCATTCTAATTTTACAGATAAGGAAACTGAAGTTCAACAAATAAAGTGGTTTGTTCAAGTCACATTGTTAGTTAGTGGCAGGCTGAGAACTTGAACTTAGTTCCCCTGACTTTTTGATGTAATGTTCTTTCCAATGCCGAACTCTGTATTAAGTGTTTTTCAAGCAATCAAAATAAATTATGTATCTTGACAATACATTGCCAAGGTAGAACACAAACTTGACCAGTTGACAGTCCTAGAGCAGGATTTACAAAAGAGCTAATGGGAGTGGAAGCATAAGTAGAAGATATGCATATACTTGAAATCAGTTGCTAAATCACATGATAAAATATCACGTTGGATAGAGACTTGTTAGTCTTCTAGGACTGTAGGAACATAAGGCATAAAATATTCAGGAATGCCTGGCGGGGTTCTAGTGCAGAATTAAAATGAAGCAAGCTTTAGATCAAAGGGTGTGGTTATTGACCTAATCGAAGGCACTTTTGACTTAACTTATTTTGCATGAAGATGTATTTTGGCGAGTAATAAGCAAAAGAAAGATGGTAGAAAAGAGAGAAAATGCTGGGCAAGACTACATCATGATTTCTCTTCCTTTAATTACACAGAACTAGTTGCAAGGGGAAATGGGAGATGCTTTGAAGTAAGAAAGGGGAGGGTTTGGCAAGGGAATAAGAGATACTTGTCATCATGTGGAAGGGAGACAGATGACAAATCACTGGTAATTACGGTTGGGTGGGTTAAAATATGTAGGCAGTGGGCAGTAGCACCCTAGGATATCCCTAAACCAGGCAGGAAGACCTAGTCACAATCACAATTAAGAAGAACATACACTACAATTATCCTTTTTCTACAGCCCATATTCATTTACATTTTTGTCACTTTCATCATCAGCATCATCATCAAACTAATATTTTAGGGTTTTTATCATTTACAAAGCACTTTCTAATGAATATTTTCATACAATACAGCAATTCTATCAGGTAGATATAAGTCCTTACCATGTTGCAGATGAAGAAACTGAGTCTAAGAGAGGTCAAATAACTTCCCCAAGGTCACTCAGCAAGTGTAGGATGCCAGCTCTTATGACTACCAATCTAAGTAACAATTTTGAGATTACAGCAGTTCCTAAATGCATTACATTTTGATTGGCATCTTCCCAGGGAAATTTTAGGGACTTGCCTTCATTTCGTTAAGCAACACATTTTCAAGACGTCTCTTAGGGTTGATTGCTTCTGAAAAGATTTCCACAGATGGCTAACCCCATCTATTTCATTTTCAATTCTTATTATCCCAATCAGAGTGACTCCACCTGACCTTGTGTCCCTATTCTGGAAACTCATCCTATAAGGAAACTTGTAGGCTTTTTTTCCTGACTAATCTGCCTATGAATACAAGATACTGAAATTATTTTAATGATGGGTTTTTAGAATGCTCTCTGTTTCACCTTTTGTTTTATGCTGTTTTCCTTAATGATGTAGCTAGCTTGACACTTGGGAAAACACAGTTTAAGCTCTGTAATCTCTTCCTTGCCCCACTGACCACATGAATAATTTTCAGCTCTTCCTTTTATGGTTTCTCTTCAGATATTTAAGGCAAATATTCTGCCCACTTACCAACTTTCTTCTCAGCTACACATATCAAATTACAGTCCTGGAAGCAAGAGATTTATAGAAGGGAACTGGTGTCCTAAAAAATGGCCAATTAGGTCTTGATTACAGGAATTATATCTTGCACTACATGAGGCCACGCCATATAATTTTTATATGTGCTTATTTTATGCTCTTATTATTTATTGTCAGCTTATAGGATATGCAGTGCTGTGCTTGCGACGGTCTGACCTAAAAGCTTGTACTCTAAGATTCATCTCCGTCAGCCTGACCGGGCAGAGGACTGGATGCAGAGAAAGCTAAAATGCATGTAAAAGCTCTCTGTTTTCAGAGTCATACTACTCAGAAGTCAAGTAACAATCTAAACTAATCACTACACTATATTTAAGGCTTTCAGGTGAAGATAATTTCCCATGTGTATGAATTTTTTTCTATTAGATATTCTGGCTGATGTGGTATACATTTTTCTCCATCTCTCCTTGCATTGGAAAAATGCTTGTAGCACTTGATCAGAAAGCAATATAGCGTCCTAGAGCCAAACAGAAAAGACTTAATCCCATTTTACTAGAAAGCGCTGTAGGAACACAGAGTATTGTCAAGAGAGCCACATGATGGTTTGAAGAGAGGACAATAGATACAAGAAGGAGGTTGATTTTGGAGGTTTTTTCCAGCTGGTAACAATTTGAAACTTTTTGGGAGCCATTCTGAGGAGAACTACAAACATAAAAAAAAAAAAAAAAAAAAAAAAAACCTAAAAGGAAAGATTGCAGGCTGGGGACATTGTGGGCTGTATAAAAGAAGGGACTTGTGAATTCTTTTCACATTTGGGATGGAGTAGTGCAGCAACAGTTACTTACTACAGACTGGAGAAGAACTTGAAATTGAAAGAAGAGCTTGGGGAATGGGAGTTTGGAGCCTTCATAACCGGTGTCATTCTTCAGCACCTGCTATGTGCCAAGCATTCCATTAGGGGCTTTACATCTATGATTTATCTCCTTAAAGCCACCTACCAAGGTGGCAATATTACCACCATTTTACAGATGAAGAAACCAAGCCTTGAGGAAGTAATTTGTCCAAGGTTATAAAATAAGCAAGAGGTAAAGAAAATTCCAACTCAAGTTTCACTGATTCTATTGACTACTCTGTTACAGTTCTAGAAAGGTTTTCCCACCTCCCAAAGATGATTGGTTATCTTCTCTCTTGTGGACATTGTGAGACTAAGGTAGCCGTGAGTTAGCCTAAGTGCAGCTTTTTCTGGCTCTTATTTAACACCTGGGCAGAGACCAAGAATATCCTGACTGAGTTTCATACAACTTTGTCTTCAGGAGCTCTAAGTTCTCTATTGAGAAACCTAGATCGATGGTCCTTACCAAAGATAAAATGGATGAGAATCGAAAGTTTTCTAAAATTTTGCCACTAGCTGGCTTTTCTCACAGAGGCAAAGAAAGAAGAAAATCAATCTCAAAACTCTGGGATACATGAGATATTACCTTAAAGCTTTACATTGCTTAGCCAAATATTCTGACTGGCTGAATAGCCTTACTCTAACATCTATACCACTCTCCTGATCCTGGAAAGAATGTGACTCTCTGGGATGTCAAGAGTCAGTGAGAACTTCCCAGCCAGAAGTAGCTTATGAAGTCCCTGTGTTCAGGAAATGTATATGGACTGCTTCCAAATGCTCTTCACAAAGCATATTTCCAAACTGTGAGGCCATGATTCTGGGGACACTTACTATTTCAAGCATCCTATCTACGTTCACTTATTTAACAATACCTCTTCTTCTTTGGCAGCAGAAATTCTGTTCACAAATTGATCTATAACCGTGTTAGATGACATTCTCACGAAAATGATGAGGTCTTTACAAACAACTCTGTATCTAAGTTTCTTGTGGTCTCATATGGACTTGTATGGGCCTAAAGTGATGAATTCTTATTTTATTAGTGAGACAAATGGGGGAGCACCCCCATTTCTCTGTTCCTCTAATTCATTCAACAGACATTTATCAAGGACCTACCATGTCCATCACTGTGTTCAACACAAGGAACACAAAAATAAATAGGACAACATTTCTGTCTTTGAGGACAACCTAATTGAATGAGATGGACACACACACACACAGGAAAGTATATTAAAATGTTTCAGGTGATGTCAAAGGGACACAGGAGCCAAACTAAAATAGCTCCCTATGTCTCACACTTGAAAATGTGAGCAAGAAAGTAAATTATAACAGTATTAGATTATAATCCATAGTATAAAATAAATACCCAAGAGTCCATATGGATACAAATAGATGCTTGTATAAATAAATGAGGTAAAGGGCCAAATCTTCCTCACAGAAGAATGCCAATTAAAAATGTGAAAGGGGCCCGGGAGCGGTGGCTCACGCCTGTAATCCCAGCACTTTGGGATGCCAAGGCGGGCAGATCACAAGGTCAGGAGATCGAGACCATCCTGGCTAACACGGTGAAACCCTGTCTCTATTAACAAATACAAAAAATTAGCCACGCGTGGTGGTAGGCACCTGTAGTCCCAGCTACTTGGGAGGCTGAGGCAGGAGAATGGCGTGAACCCGGGAGGCAGAGCTTGCAGTGAGCCAAGATCGCGCCACTGCACTCCAGCCTGGGCGACAGAATGAGACTCTGTCTCAAAGAAAAAAATTTTTTTAAAGTGAAAGGGGTGGTACTAGGATTAAGATGGTGGAGAAGAGGCAAGAGTAGCTTGCAGCTCCTGCTCCTACAGACAGAGTAACATGTGGAAACTCACATTGTGAACTTTTGCTCCAAGGAACATACCAGGAAAGCTGAGATACAGAAACATACCCGGAACATACCAGGAAACATACTAGGAAAGCTGAGATAATACAGGAGCATACCAGGAAAGCTGAGATAATCCACAGACTCTTTGAAGGATCTAGATCACCGCTGCAGGCTCCCTGAGATGCCAAAAACCTGTGAGCCTACTTGCTTTCTGAGTGGGGAGGCTCATGGTCTGCGGCAAGTTCCCAGTCCTAGTCACTAACTGCTTGGAAATAGACTCAGTGCTATTGGCAGGGGGGCGGGTACATGGTGAGAGTGAGACCAGCCTTTAGGACTGCAGATGCATGGGAGCAGCGTGAGGCCTGTGACTGCCAGCTTTTCCCCCTCTTCCCTGGAGAACTGTATGACACAGCAGAGTCAGCCATAATCCCCTGGGAACATAACTCCATTGGACTGGGAAGAGCACTCCAGTCTCTCACAGCAGCCACAGCAAGCTCTACCTAAACAGAGGCAGAGCTCAGACACCCCATCCCTGCCCCCACCTGGTGGTCTTTCTCTTCCTGCCTTGGCAGCCGAAGACAAAGGGGATAATCTCTTGGGAGCTCTATGGCCCTGCCCACTAACAGAGAAAACTGAATACTTAACCAGGTGTCCTAGGGCAAGTTGGCATCCTCCCTATAAGGCTACTGCTGATGCACCCTTGAAAGTGCCACCTTCTGGCTGGGGGCCAACCAACACAAAACCAGCATGCTAAACAAAAACACAACCAAAGACCCTCACAGAGTCCACATCACTCCCCTGCTACTTCCACTGGAGCAGGTGCTGGTATCCACAGCTGCAAGACCTGAAGATAGATCATATCATGGGACTCTGCAGACACTCCCCAGTACCAGTCCAGAGCCAGATAGCTCTGCTGAGTGACTAGGCCCAGAAAAGCAAAAACAATCACTACAATTTGGCTCTCAGGAAGCCCCTTTCCTAGGGGAAAAGGGAGAACACCACATCAAGGGAGCATGCTGTGGGACAAAATAATCTGAGCAGCAGCCCTTGAATCCCAGATCTTCCCTCTGACATAGTCAACCCAAATGAAAAGGAACCAAAAAACAATTCTGGTAATATGACAAAACAAAGTTCTTCAACACCCCCAAAAGAACATGCCAGCTCACCAGCAATGGATCCAATCCAAGACAAAATCTCTGACTTGCCAGAGAAAGAATTCAGAAGGTTGATTATTAAGCTAATTGAGGAGGCACCAGAGAAAAGTAAAGTCCAACTCAAAGAAATAAAAAACATAATACAGGATATGAAAGGAAAATTATTCAGTGAAATAGAAAGCATTAACAAAAAATAATCACAATGTCTGGAAATCAAGGACACACTTAGAGAAATGCAAAATGTACTGAAAGTCTCAGCAATAGAATCGAATAAGCAGAAGAAAGAACCTCAGAGCTTGAAGACAAAGCTTTTAAATTAATCTGATCTGTCAAAGACACAGAAAAAAAATTTTTTAAATGAACAGAGCATCAAAGAAATTTTGGACTATGTCAAACATCCACGCCTAAGAATAATTGGTGTTCCTGAGGAAGAAGAGAAATTTAAAAGTTTGGAAAAGATATTTGAGGGAATAATTGAGGAAAACTTCNTATTAAGCTAATTGAGGAGGCACCAGAGAAAAGTAAAGTCCAACTCAAAGAAATAAAAAACATAATACAGGATATGAAAGGAAAATTATTCAGTGAAATAGAAAGCATTAACAAAAAATAATCACAATGTCTGGAAATCAAGGACACACTTAGAGAAATGCAAAATGTACTGAAAGTCTCAGCAATAGAATCGAATAAGCAGAAGAAAGAACCTCAGAGCTTGAAGACAAAGCTTTTAAATTAATCTGATCTGTCAAAGACACAGAAAAAAAATTTTTTAAATGAACAGAGCATCAAAGAAATTTTGGACTATGTCAAACATCCACGCCTAAGAATAATTGGTGTTCCTGAGGAAGAAGAGAAATTTAAAAGTTTGGAAAAGATATTTGAGGGAATAATTGAGGAAAACTTCCCTGGCCTTGCTAGAAATCTAGACATCCAAATACAAGAAGCACAAGGAACACCTGGGAAATTCATCACAATAACATCATTGCCTAGGCACATAGTCATCTACAGTCATCGACAGTCAGGGTGAAAAAAAGAATCTTAATTATTTTAGAATCTTAAGAGCTGTGAGGCAAAAGCATCAGGTAACCTATAAGGAAACACCTACCAGATTAACAGCAGATTTATCAGCAGAAACCCTACAAGCTAGAAGGTATTGGGGTCCTATTTTTAGCCTCCCTAAACAAAGTAATTATCAGTCAAGAATTTTGTACTTAGCAAAACTAAGCTTCATAAATGAAGAAAAGATACAGTCTTTTCCAGACAAATGAATGCTGAGAGAAATTGCCACTATCAAGCCAGCCCTATAAGAATTGCTAAAAGAAGCTATAAACATTGAAACAAATCTTCTAAATACACCAAAAGAGAACCTCCTTAAAGGATAATTGTCACAGGACCTATATAACAATAACACAATGAAAAAACACAAGGTATTCAGTCAACAAATAGCGTGATGAATAGAATAGCACCTCATATCTCAATACTAATGGCCTCAATGCTCCACTTAAAAGATACAGAATGGCAGAATGGATAAGAATTCACCAAACAAGTTTCTGCTGTCTTCAGGAGACTCACCTAACACATAAGGACTCACATAAACTTAAGGTAAAGGGTTGGAAAAAGATATTCCATACAAATGGACACCAAAAGTGAGCAAGAGCAGCTATTCTTACATCAGACAAAACAAACTTTAAAGCAACAACAGTTTAAGAAGGCAAAGAAGGACATCATATAATGATAAAGGGACTAGTCCAACAGGAATACATCACAATTCTAAATATGTGTGCACCTAACACTGGAGCTCCCAATTTTATAAAATAATTACTACTAGACCTAAGAAATGAGATAGATGGCAACATAGTAATAGTGGGGGATTTTAATACTCCACTGACAGCACTAGATAGGTCATCAAGGCAGAAGGTCAACAAAGAAACAATGGAACTAAACTATATCCTACAACAAATGGACTTAACAGATATTAACAGAACATTCTACCCAACAACTGCAGAATATATATTCTAGTCATCAGCACATGGAACATTCTCTAAGATAGACCATATGAGAGGCCACAAAATAAGTCTCAGTAATTTAAGAAAATCGAACTTACATGAAGTACTCTCTAAGATCACAGTAAAATATAATTGGAAATCAACTCCAAAAGGAACCATCAAAAGCCAGCAAATACATGAAAATTAAATAACCTGCTCCTGAATGATTGTTGGGTCAAAAATAAAATCAAGATGGTAATTTAAAAATTCTTTGAACTAAATGATAATAGTGACACAACTTATTCAAACATCTGGGATACAGCAAAAGCAGTGCTAAGAGGAAAGTTCATAGCACTAAATGACTACATCAAAAAGTTGGAAAGAGCACAAATAGACAATCTAAGGTCACACCTCATGGAACTGGAGAAACAAGAAAGATCCAAACCCAAACCCAGCAGAAGAAAAGAAATAACAAAGATCAGAGCAGAACTAAGTGAAACAAAATGAAACAAACAAACAAACAAACAAAATACAAAAAATGTGAAACAAAAAGCTTGTTCTTGGAAAATATAAAAAAAAAAATTGGTAGATCATTAGCAGGATTAACCAAGAAGACAGAAGATCGAAATAAGCTCAATTACAAACAAAATGAGATATATTACAATTGATACCAAAGAAATTTTAAAAAAGATTATTCAAGGGTAGTATGAACACCTATACATGCATAAACTGGAAAACCTGGAGGAGATGGATAAATTCCTGGAAATATACAATCCTCCTAGATTAAACCAGGAAGATACAGAATCTCTGAGTAGACCAATGACAAGCAGTGAGACTGAAATGGTAATTTTAAAAAATTCCCAACAAAAGAAATCCAGGACCCGACGGATTCACAGCTGAATTCTAACAGACATGCAAAGAAGATTTGGTACCAATCTTATTGATACTATTTCAAAAAATAGAGAAAGAGCGAATCCTCCCTAAATAATTATATGAAGCTAATATCACCCTAATACCAAAACCAGGGAAGGACATAACAAAAAAACAAAACTACAGAATAATATCCCTGATGAACATAGATGTGAAAATCCTCAACAAAATACTAGCAAACCAATTCCAACAGCATATCAAAAGATAATCCACCATGCTCAAGTGAGTTTCATACCAGGGATGCAGGGATGGTTTAACATGTGTAAGTAAATAAATGTGATACACTACATTAACAGAATTAAAACAAAATCACATGGTCATCTCAATAGATGCAGAAAAGCATTTGGCAAAATCCAGCATCCCCTTTTGATTAAAATCCTCAGCAAAATTGGCACAGAAGGGACATACCTTAAGGTAATTAAAGTCACCTACAACAAACCCACAGCCAACATTATACTGAACAGGGAAAAGTTGAAAGCATTCCCCTGGAGAACTGGAACAAGACAGGACGCTCACTTTTACCACTTCTGTTCAACACAGTACTGGAAGTCCTAGCCAGAGCAATCAGACAAGAGAAAGAAATCAAGGGCATCCAAATCAGTAAAGAGGAAGTCAAACTGTTGCTGTTTGCTGATGACATGATCATATACTTAGAAAACCCTAAAGACTCATCCAAAATCTCCTAGAACTGGTAAAATAATTCAGCAAAGTTTCAGGATAGAAAATTAATGTACAGAAATCAGTAGTTCTGCAATATACCAACAGTGACCAAGCTGAGAATCAAATCAAGAACTCAAGCCCTTTCACAATAGCTGCAAAAAACAAAACAAAACAAAACAAAACAAAACAAAAAAACCCTCAGGAATATACCTAACCAAGGAAGTGAAAGACTTCTACAAGGAAAACTACAAAACACTGCTGAAAGAAATCATAGATGACACATACAAATGGAATAGTATCCCATGCTCATGGATCGGTAGAATCAATATTGTAAAATGTCCATACTGCCAAAAGCAATTTACAAATTCAAAGCAATTCCTGTCAAAATACCACCATCATTCTCCACAGAACTAGCAAAAAAAATCCTAAAATTCATATGGAACCAAAAGAGCCATCATAGCCAAAGCAAGAGTAAGCAGAAAGAACAAACCTGGAGGCATCACATTACTCAACTTCAGATTATATGATTAGGCCATAGTTACCAAAACAGCATGGTACTGGTTTAAAATAGGCACATGGACCAATGAAACAGAATAGAGAACACAGAAATAAAGTCAAATACTTACGGCCAAATGAACTTTGACAAAGTAAACAAAACATAAAGTGGGAAAAGGACAATCTATTCATCTCACGATGCCGGGATACTTGGCAAGCCACATGTAGAAGAATGAAACTGGATCCTCATCTCTCACCATATCCAAAATCAACTCAGAATGGATCAAAGACTTAAATCTAAGACCTGAAACCATAAAATTCTAGAAGATAACACCAGAAAACCCTTCTAGACATTGACTTAGGCAAAGACTTCATTACCAAGAACCCAAAAGCAAATGCAATAAAAGTAAAGATAAATAGATGGGACTCAATTAAACTAAAAAAAACTCTGCACAGTAAAATAAAAAAATAATAATCAGCAGAGTTAACAGACAACCCACAGAGTAGAAGAAAATATTCAAAATCTATACATCTGACAGAGGACTAATATCCAGAATCTACAAAGAACTCAAACAAATCAGCAAGGAAAAAAAAAAAGGCAAACAATCCAGTTGAAAAGTGGGCTAAGGACATGAATAGACAATTCTCAAAAGAAGGTATACAAATGGCCAACAAGCATGTGGAAAATGCTCAGTGTCACTAATTATCAGGGAAATTCAAATCAAAACCATAATGTGATATCACCTTATTCTTGCAAGAATGGCCATCATCAAAAAATTAAGAAATAATAGATGTTGGTGTGGATGTGGTGAAAAGGGAGCACTTTTAGACTGTCAGTGGGAATGTAAACTAGTACAACCACTATAGAAAACAGTGTGGAGATTCCTTAAAGCACTAAAGTAGATCTACCATTTGATCCAGCAATTCCACTACTAGGTATCCACTCAGAGGAAAAGAAGTCATTATACGAAAAAGATACTTGCACATGCATGTTAGTAACAGCACAATTTGTAATTGCAAAAATATGGATCCAGCCCAAATGCCCATCAATCAACCACTGGATAAAAAAAATATTATACACACACACACACACACACACACACACACACACACACACA